>NC_043003.1:68350563-68358063 GCF_006345805.1 Octopus sinensis | reverse complement strand
AGTGAATAGAAAAATAATATAGTGCATGTGTTGATTTGGCAAATAAAATAAATAAAATGGCCATCCCCAATATATACATACACATACATTTATGTATACATATATATATATATATATATATATATATATTATTAGTGAATTGAAGAAATGGAGTTGAACGAAGATTGAACAGAAATCCTTTTATTGCATTCTACACGTGTTTCGAAAGCCACAATTTACCAAATTCCGATTGAATAAGGAGATCATATTGTGTCTTTCTCTTCAGGAAGAAATAGGAATTCCGTTGGCAAAAAAAAACAGAACAGAGGCGCAGCAAAACAAATCGAACGAGGAGGCTCCTAAGAGCCCATGGCCAAACTGTTTATCAATGTATGTTGAAATCGGGTGGTGGGTGCGTTGAAGATATTTACAGGTCGGGCAGCGGTCAATCCGGTGGGTGAGAACACGGGGTGCGTAGATGTTCTTTGTGACCGAGACTAAGGTTCTGACTATTTTAAGAATATTAGGTGTATTATATGGGGCGAGACAAAATCTACTTAGAAACATGTGTGTGTGAACTGTTTTATATGTGTGCGGCCGTAAGTTGGTAAAAAGCGCTACACAATGGTCACTGCTGAAAAATCCGTCAGGCGGCAGAAAATATTTTATGTGTTCGTGTGTTCGTTTAATCGCGCGGCCGTAAGTTGGTAAAAAGCGCTACACAATGGTCACTGCTGAAAAATCCATCAGGCGGCAGAAAATATTTTACGTGTTCGTGTGTTCGTCTAATCATGCTTTGTCAAAAAAAACCTCACGTCGTCAAAACAAAACACCATTCGCCTAATGGGAGTAATTCTCCTTGCAAGGGTTAATCTTATCTCTCTTAAAAAGCTTTTTCAAAAAATTATTTCCAAGGGCTATTTTCATATAAGTAGGGTAACCGGGTGCAGGTATCATTTATAAGCGTCATTTATAAGCAAGATAAGTATAACGCCGCCAATGGGGGCATCGAAAAGCCGACTGTAAAAGTCCGTTTACCATCCGGTCTCTGGCGAACAATATATGGAAAAGCTCAGAGACACAAAGGTTGCACTTCCTTCTGCCCCTATCAAATGGGAGGGCCACCGACAAAATTGACCATTCCAGCCTGTAGCTTGAGTTCGTATTCTTCAATCGCCATATTAGCTTGCTAAGTCCCGTGGCTTGGTATTTATTCACGTCGCGAAAAGTTGCGTAATGGTTGGAGATTCGTACGGCCAATTTTGACGATGAGGCCCCGACATATGAGTAGACATCTGAGTCCGTGTAAACCTTGCATTGGTAAACGGCATTTCTGATCTTGGAGTTCCCCGACATGAACCTTATTCTATTAGGATTATATATATATATATATATATGTATATATATATATATATATATATATATATATATATATATATATATATATATATATATATATATATATATAATATATATATATATGTAATATAATATAATTAGTATTATATATATATATATATATATATATATTATACATACATATATATATATATATATATATATGTATGTATGCATATACATATATGTATGACTTTTTTTTCGAACAACGAAAGAAACAAATGGAAAACAAGACACGCAACGTAAAGATAAAACTTACTTGGAAATGGATGCGTGGCGATCATCATAATAATTTCGATGTCACTCTTATTGTTCTATTTTTACCTCTCTATTTTTTCTTTCCCTTTCACTTTCCGCTTTCGTTTCTTCTCTCTTCCTCTCTCCAATTCTTTTTATCTCCCCTTCCCCTCTTTTCGGTTTTCTCTCTCATCCTTTCCATAATTCTTTTCCTCCTCCCTTCGCCCTTCTCTGTCTGTACCTCTCCCACCGTCACTCATCCTCCTTTGCTCTTTCTTTGCTCGCTCGTGACCATCTGCCTTCTTTATTTTCTTAACTTCAGTTTCTTTTTTCTTTCTGGTCAGCTGCAGGGATGAGACGCGTTCTTGTCCTGCCAAAGCTCGTTCCTCCAGCGTTCGCCACCTCACCTCGTTTAGGCTCAGTAGCTCTTTCTTTTTGTTTTCACTGCCCTGTTTTTGCGACCGACTTTGATCTCCGCAAAACCCCAAATTTATGTTACTTACTTTGCGGGAGCAACTGTTTTGTCGAAATGGTATCTTGTCGTTAATTGCTCGAAATACGGTGTAGAAAAACAGCTGACGACTGATGAAGGGTCGTTGTTTTCCGTATATTTTTTTCGTTGTTCGCCAAAAAGGTTCGCATTCCACGTTTTCGTATTTCGGGTTGTTTACTTTCTGTGACGTGGCTATCCGTTCTGTGACATGGTTATCCGTTCGAACTGACTTTACTGCGATATTTGAACACCAATAGAACATCTCCTCTCGCTAGTTAACGATGCACAGCTGTATATATATATATATATATATATATATATATATATATATATATAGACACACGTGCGTGCCTGTGTGTGTGTGTTTGTGTGCGTGCATGTGCGTATGTGTGTGTTTTCACCCTCCGCAAAATATCCAAAATTTTATTTCATTTGCTTTGCGGGAAGGATTTTAAGGAAGTTGCTTCTTGATCCTGCCTTCGATATACGGGGTACGTAAAACAGGGGACAACTGATGAAGGGAATGTTCTTTATGTTGCCTGTCTCATTTATTTGTCTGCTTGTTTCTTTCGTTGTTCGAAAAATGATTGTTTTCTATGTTCTTGTTTATTTTTATATTCTCGATTCTCATTTTGTCTACGTTCTTTTGATGTCCTGTACCCATATATGCATGCATATATACATATTTATGCAGGTATGTACATATATGTATATATGCATATATTTATATATTACTTATTTTATATATATATATTACTATTACTAATACTTAACTCTAAAATGTAGCCCCCTTCGAATGACTTGTAGTTCTATATTTCCCGGAATTTTACTTAACTTTATTAATTTTATTATTTATCTAACTTGATATATTTCTTCACCTTTCGCTTATTGTTTCTATTTACATTCCACATAAAAATAGTAAAACAAAAACAAATTGCTCCCACGACTGTCAGCGTCATAGTTTGATAAAATATGACTCATTGTATGAAAGTATTTGGCTGAATGTCGTCCATATTATACGTGGGTACGGACATCTATGTATCGACACACGTAAATTATATTATAATATGTTTGGTCAATTAAACTAATTATTGTTCTGCTATCAAATTCCTGCTTTGACATTAGTATTTTCTGCTAGAATTAATGCTTGTGTGGGCGCGTGTATTTGTATCAATATATATTTGCCTGTCATTCTGCTTGCAAATATTCATATTGTGAATATTCATATAATTGACACGGCATCAGAGTACACCCAACTAATGAGCGTATGTTTGTAACGTGCCAATGGAGTTGAAATAGGAATTCTAACCTTCAAAACAGAGGATGCATATAATTCCAACAGTTTATGCCCTCCTATTTAATTTGGAAAGCTTATTTTCTTCTCGTTTTAATCATACTTTCCATTCTATTTATTTATTTGTTTTATTTATTTGTTCTATCCATCTTGTTTCCTTTCTTAAAATGTATTATTCATTTAAAATATATGGGAAATTCGAACATTCTTTCGAAATGAAATCTATTTTAGTGGGCGTATCTTTTTTTTCAAAAGGCAGTTCTTTGATAAATCTATTTCTCTTATTTTACATTTCCTTTTCTGATGTATTTTGGCAATTTATTTTTAAATTTTCGATTTCATTGTATTCGTCTGCCGCTTCTTTCTCTGTTTTCTTGTTTTGTTTGTAATTACGGACTACGGCCATGGCTTATACGTATGGTAAACTACCGAATACTTCTATTACCTGCAATATCTATTGAGACTGCTTGTTATCTGTAGGAGAGTTGATTTTTCGAACCATCATGAAGCCTGCTGAAGATGAGCCTGTTAGTTAAATTCAGCACACAACACACACACACATGCACATACACACAGACACACACATACACACAGACACACACGCACATATGGGCTGCTTATACATTTATATGCGTATTTTATATACATGTGGATGGTGATATAATGTCTATTATATACACATTTTCTAAGCACGAGGGCCGAAGTTTTGGGGGAGGGGGCAGTAGATTAGATCGACTCCAGTATGCAGCTGGTACTTAATTTATTGACACTCTAAAGGCAAATTCGACCTCGGCAGAATTTGAACTGAGAATATAAAGACAAACGAAATACCTATTTGTTTACTACCCACAAGGGGCTAAACACAGAGAAGACAAACAAGGACAGACAAACGGATTAATTCGATTATATCGACCCCAGTGCATACCTGGTACTTATTTAATCGACCCCGAAAGGATTAAAGGGAAAAGTCGAGCCCGGCGGAATTTGAACCCAGAACGTAAAGTGACACGAAATACTGCTAGGCATTTCCCCCGGCGTGCTAAAGTTTCTAACAGCTCGCCGCCCTATGTCTATTATATATATAATATGATTATGATACAGCTCTAAACTAATGGAATAATGAGCATTTCTATGACTTCAACTCTCTTATACCTGTTCATTATATATGCATATGCATATATATATATATATATATATATATATATATATATACACATATATATTGATATTCACATTATTACTTAATTTAAAGTTTCAATGTAACCAACCCACGCACACAGCTCTTGAGTGTATGTAACGGAGAAAGAGTGTATGTACAGGAGAAAGATTAAGCTAGTGTAAAGCTTGGGGAGTTAAGCTGATGATTAGGCCAGTGTTGATGTCTGAATTTATTTTATGATCGATGCGACTAACAACCCAGATAATCTATGATGAAACATATGACGTTCCAGTTCAGATATGCTCAGCGAAAAGAAGGAGAAATAAGGGACCACTTTGATGCAGATGAGACTGCTTTTTTTTTAATAATGTTTTTTTTTTTTTTTTACAAAATATTTACCTCACCACACACATACAAGTAAAAGTGACTTCAGCAAACGACCCTCTGTCATTAGACGATCAAAAAAATCCGTTTTGCTTCAAAAATGTAAAGCAATTTCCAGTTAACTGTGATGCATATAAAAACGCTTGGATGGCCAGAGCGCTATTTGCTCTCTGGTTAACTGAACTGTATAAACATGCGTAAAAGATAAACGAACACTTGCTTCCAAACCTGTGCACGCAGCAAAGTGGGTTATTAACATTATATTCCTTTTGAAGAGCTTCGTTAAATTGCACTGTAATATTACATCTGTTAGATCAAGGAAAAAATTCGCAACTTGAATACTCAATACATTTAAAAGCTACTGAAATTGCTGGTTTTATTATGCACATGAGAGAAAATTTTCCAACGGTTGATGGTAATCAGGAGACTGACGTAAAAGCAACAGCGTAGGTGGCACTCAAAAGAAAGTAGTCGTAAAATGTCGAGAAATAAACTTGGCATTTTAACACTTTTTTTCTTTATAGAAAATACTGTGTTAAATAAAAAGATTAATTGGGAGAAAGATAGAGTTCAGGAAGGAATTCAACTGCTGTGGGGCACTTCAGCAGTTTTAAAACAAATTACGCACCGTGTATGCTTTGTGACGTTTATTGCTATGGATGATTGATTGTTAGCATCGCATAAGCTAATTGAATGGCAATAAGTGAAAAACTTATGATACCCGCAGAAAATGATGAGAAAATCAAGAAAACGTAAGGGTCTTTCGGTTTAATAATTGATACTTTTGCCATAAATATAAACTAGTATTGAAAATGTACGGTCATTTGTTTTATAACAGCGTGTTTATCCAGTTAAAATCTCAAATCAGCTCATTTCACATTTATCGAATGTTTCGATAGTGTGACTTGTGGAAATTCTTCGTTACCTCCCATATTTGACTCTGATGCAAAGAAATAGTAGCCCGAGATATTGATGGGAAAGAATCAAACTTTAGATAAATATATGTGGGACATATTTAAACTTTTAAAGGCAATTTCACTGCGGTTTACTGTGAAGAAAAATACTTTCGCTTGAGGTAGAAAAAGTATAAACTTAGATAACTCAGATAAGTTTTGACCAAACATTGACCCAAGTCATGTCTCACTTAATAGTACCAGCTCAAAGCGCCTTCTGTGGACCGCTAAATGTGAATTTCTGGCTCTTTTGCCGACTTTAGCGGTAGATACTAACGAGAGGCAACGATGAGCTGAGAGAAAGCATTAGTTTAATATAAATAAGCATGTATCAGTTATTGGTATTCACTAGTAGACTGCACACTTTGATCAAATACATATACATTAACGCAAAGCAGTGTTTGAAAATACACAAACTTTATTTCAGTTGAAATACGTTTGTGACAAATTTCAACTTCTACATGCAATTTCACTGCAGTTTACCCTGGAAAAAAATCGCTTATGAATATTATCTTCTTCAGGTAGTATTCAATGTAGGTTTTATAAAGGAGATAAAGAGTCAATATTGATTGAACATTTATTTATAGAGTTATCTCACATTTTCGACTGAAACCCCTCATAAGAAGACTGCAATGTGTCCAACACACTGTTGTAAAAGTGAGAAGTTATTCTCCTGTGACATACTCGACAGTAGTTAGCATATTTTACGTCTGATACTGTCGCGAGACACGTTCAGAATAAAAATGCAAATAATTGTTCCAGTGTGAATATCAACATTTTCTCAAAAACATTATGTGGAAGCGGCCCTGCGGAGAAGGTTTGTATTAATATTTGTACGTATATACATATGTTTACACGTGCATGTGTGCATACATCCATGTGTATCTGTGCATGCGCACGACCATGTGAATGTATGTATATATATATATATATATATATATATATATAGAGAGAGAGAGAGAGAGAGAGAGAGAGAAAATAGTAAAAAGTGAAAAAACTACAGAAGGCTTGTTTTAAAAGGTTAAAAAATATATATTTGAGTCAATATGTCTGAAGAATGTTACAATTTTTTTTTCTTACAATGACATTTCTTCTAAACTATGTCATTGTAAGAAAAAAATTTTATAACATTCTTCAGACATATTGACTCAAATATATATTTTTTAACCTTTTAAAACAAGCCTTCTGTAGTGTTTTCACTTTTTACTATTTTCTATATATTCAACCACGTTCTTTCACAAACCATCTTTCTCATCTATATATATATATATATATATTTCCTAATATATATGTAGAAACATAAGACTTTGCTATAAATCCGTCGTAGCGCTCAAGAGTCAAAATCAAAATCAAAAATCAAAAATCAAAAAGCCCGTCATATATATATATATATATATATATATATATATGTTAGTGTATGAGCTCCCGATTACGTCATAATGTACATATGGTAATAAATACATTATTTATCAAATCGTTTAATCCCTGATGCTGCTGCTCAATAGATATTTATATACCTTCTGTTAATTCCAACTATCACTTATATTTCACCCTGATTTATATCCACTTCTGACACCCGGTACACCTCTCCCGCACATTCTCC
>NC_043003.1:68325563-68348063 GCF_006345805.1 Octopus sinensis | reverse complement strand
TACGTACATATTAGCATACACAAATATACACTCACACACACAGACACACACACACACACACATCATATATATATATATATATATATATATATATATATATATATATATTATATATATATATATTGAGAGAGAGAGAGAGAGAGAGAGAGATAGATATATTCTCTTCTCTTTAATTATAATATCCAAAATTCTAGTTAGATAACAGTCGTTCATGTAATTATATACAGATCATAATCTAAACTTGTAAAACGTCTCTATAAAGTTACGTAACCTCCAGTGATTAATTGCATATGAATGATGAGAGTAACATTATAAAAGTCATGCAACAAACGACTGACCACGTTAGCTATGTAATCCGCATGAAAATAATACCAATCAAAATCATTTCAAAATTACATTAAAATACCAGTTACACCCGCTTATAAATGGATGAAACCACGGTATGTTTTGTTAATAACAACGTGCAACATGTCTCTTATATAGACGTGCAACAAACTCGCTCTCTAATTCTTTATGTATGTACTTTGTTAAAGCTTTTAAGCAGTGATATTTTTGTTTTGCGATTCGAATTCGTTATTACGCTAGCGATTTGAATTCATCTCGAGTACCAATTGAGTACACAGCACCGATAAGTTGTCGTTCTTTTTCACCTCTTGCGTGATTCGTTTCGCTTTGATTTGAAAGATATCGTGTATTAAAATACTCTATGTCTTTAAAATGACTTTCCTTAGAAACACCGCAACCTAAAAAAACGTTTAAAATACACAGATATTATGCATATGGTATCGATACTATTTAAATTATAGAGAGCTGCCTCTAACTCAAAACTGGTATATATATCTTATCCGAATATTTCCGACCCGCACCTCTCAGTCAAAAGAAAATACACGAGTATTTCCGTATATCCTCCTCTTTCGAACATTTCTTCAGAACATTCATATTTATCACATTTCAAATTTCTTGTCTCAAAAGGTCTTAAAAACCAAGGAACAACTTTTCAGCTTTATTTTCATTGAGCTTAGATCAGACAGGTATGGATTTCTTTTTACAACGATTGCTACTTTGTTATGTTGAGAAGGAGTTACCTGTAATATATCTTTTCATATTTTCCTTATGTATATCCCATAACAGATTCTAGTCACATTGGAGAGGACGTTTTTTTTTTCACGTTTGCTAGCGTTTCCTACTGATTATAAATGTGCATCAAATCGAAGTAACTGTTGACTGACTGTTAATGGCACATGTTAATTATGAAACAAATGACAAACAGGACACAAAGTTAATATTTGCTAAACAATCTGAAGGATGTTAGAGTATCAAGTTCGCCATTTGTCGTGTAAAATCCAGCATCGGATCGCTGTTCAAATTTGTCATCTACAGTAAACCAATTGGAAACTGTTTTTAACATAAACGTTTCAAAAACCTCACACGATAATAATAGTAGAAAGATTTCTTGAAAATACTTTGAGCGGGTTACCTGACAATAATAGACACTAATGAACATCGACAACTAAACATGTTCATCTTACGCCATTTTAAACCACGGGATTCGGAGTTATGACCACGAGATCAAGAAAATAAGCATCGACGTAAATAAGTACTGGATATACAATTGATACACAAAATAGTGGAAGGTTGTAATTAAACATTAGTCACAGCACAATGAGTGATGCCACTAACAGACTTGTAAGAAAATATACAAACAAATGTATTTAACATCTGTGCATAATAATGATTGCACTCATTCACTTTTGTGTCGTATAATAACAACTGAAAGGAAATCAAATATTGAATTACTATTTTAACGTAATTCCGGTTTCAACATAAGCGGTAGACATTCTATTATTGTTATTACAGCATTATACTAATACACTTAATACAAAACCATACTTACAAGGAAGATACGAAACTACTCTTACAATTAAAAACAATAAATAACATTCAGTTCACCAGATTATGTAAGTAAGACTTGACTGCGAACGTTGGGCTTGGCTCAGGACGTCGAGCTTTGTTAGAACGTCGGGCTTGGTTGGAACGTCACAATCGATTCCTGGACTGAGCTGTGTTTTGTGTTCTTCAGCAAGGCACTTTATTTCATGTTACTCCACTTTACTCAGCTGTAGAAATGAGTTGCTATTCAATTGTGTCAAGATGTATCGGCCTCTGCCTTTCCCTAGGATAACATCAGTGACGTGTAGATGGGAGGCTAGTATACATGGAACACTACAAGTCTTCCATGAGCAACCTTTCCCGGACTTGCGCCTTGTGCAATCCCAAGGTCATTCATGACCGAAGGAGGCCTTTATCCTTTATAAAGAACGCACACCAGGATTAATTTATTTCGCTTTTATTATTTATATTGAAGAATCAGTGTCCCTACAACATATTACTCGATGCACTGGGCATTTGTCTGTCTTACCAAATGAGGTGAATATACTCTGCTGCTGAAATATCGAAAGACAATGTTTTGCTTGCAACAACGGGTTTCATTAACAAAAATAGTATTAGATGGTAGAATAGAAGTTAACGTTTTGCTTGTTATTTCTATTATCTTCAGAATCCTTGCGGGTACTTTTCTTTAATTGCAATTTCAAATAATCGAAGATTTTCGACTCATCATACTGTGTATGTGACGCAATATATTTGAATGCGACCGCGCACGCATGCACATACACACTTTGGTGAGTGTGTACACATGTGTAGGCGTACACACACACACATATATATATATATATATTTGTAAATATATGCGATTATATGTATATGCTTAGATGCATATGTATATATAAACATACAGATTATGTATATATATATATATATATATATATATATATATCCACACACATGATACACCCACACACACACGTATCTATCTATCTATCTATCTATCTATCTATCTATCTATCTATCTATCTATCTATCTATCTATATATATATATTTATATATACGTAAATGTATAAGTGTATCGATCAGCTGAAAATTACACCGACTTAACCAATCTCTTATTTCACTGAGATTATCGATTTGTTCTCCAAGATAAGAAGGCGACAGATTTACTTTGAGAAGGAAATGGAAAGAAATACCACAAAGAGATTAGAAAGATTTAATGTGGCTTCAACAGTGAATCGAAACTCGGTGTCAAAGTGAATTTGCCCGGAGCGTTGTTTCTATTTTAGGCCAGCTGCTTTTGTCCGTTACATGAAAGACTTTGATGTGCCAAATTTTAACTGAATGCAATTAAACAAGGTAAGCACTGGAAGAGTTAGAGTAAGCCTTCCGGTAAGAGCGAAAAGAAATTGTCCCATGCTAAAACCATTTGCAAGTATTTCCTTTTTCAAGCATGAAGTGGAAAAATTATTTGCTGCTTCGAATTATGTAATCAACCCTAAAATTCTAAATGAAGACGCTAGGAATAATGATTAATTTATTTTATAGATTAAAAAAAAACAATGTATGTTACTCTTCGGGTAATTAAACATTTTGCGAGGCAAGCCAAGTAATTGCTTTCTATTTTAATTATTCTATTCAACATTAGTCAGGTGAAAAAAGATTCAGGAAAGAAAAATAATGGGTGATGTAGCATTAGATTGAGAGAAAATCGGTGCATATTTTATTTCCAGCAGATTCGAAATTTCAAAAATATTCAGTATTAATCATGAGAACTGTTCAAAGGCATTTGGTTTCTCCAGCACTGAATTCAATATTTCCAAATTTATAACGTCCAATTTTACTAAGAGTACGTATATGTCTGTAGGTAGGGGTTGAGAGTACATATTTGACAAGAATTGTACCATATACGAGGGGTTACTCAAAGGAAACCGGAAATTTGCAGGATTATTTTATTCACTTAGTTTTACATGTTTACAATTTCATCCCCTTCAAAGTATTCTCCAAGGGAACTTTCTAGGTACAATCCTTGGCCATTCATGACCGAAGGAGGTCTTTACCCTTTATACAGAACGCACACCAGAATTAATTTCTTTCGCTGTTATTATTCATATTGAAGAATCAGTGTCACTACTTCCCATTATTCGATGCAAGGCAAGTAATTGCTTTCTACTTTAATTATTCTATTCAACATTACTCGGGTGAAAAAATTCAGGAAGGAAAAAATTATGTGTGCAGTAGCTTTAGATTGAGAGAAACCCGGTGCAGTGGGAAAACGCGCCTGGGCCGATGTATTGCCGAAGCAATGCATCGGCTCAGGAGCGTTTTCCACTGTCCAAAACAGTGCTGGAACTCTTGTGAGGTGATGACTTCATCGCTTTTTTTTCTCGTCTTCCATTGCTATATATTCCTTAGCACCAGCTTTCATCACCAGTGATGACCGTCGAAAAAATGGTTTGTGTCAATTTCCAACTGTTCTCTTACTTCACGACACCTATTCACTCATGACTGCTTTTGATCTTCCATAAACAAGCGAGACACAAATTTCCGTGCAACTCTTTTCATTTGCAATTCATCTCTCAAAATTCGTTGACAGGAGCTCCAGGACACACCAGTTATATCAACAAGTTCGTCAAGATTTCGGTGACGGTCCTCCAAGATCAGTTCATGAAATTTCATGATGGTCTCATTCGCTCGGGAGGTTGACGATCGTCCTGAGCAAGGTTCGTTTTTTGAAGCAACAAGTGACCAATCCTAAAGCGTGAAAACCACTCGTAAACTTATGTTTTGCTCATTGCAGCGTACTTGTAAGCTGCTTGAAGCATCACAACTGTTTCGGCTGCCGTTTTTTCCTCAGCAGCAAACTGAATTTCACTTAAGTACGCTGACCCTTTGTTTCAGCCATCGCAAAATTCGACGAACAGGTGAGAAGCACAGTAAAACAAAGACGCACCATGTGGTAGTAGGACTCCAGCCTATGATGCTGGTCGACAGACTGATGCCTGATGATCGCATCAAGTGGATTCTAGCGGCGGAGCCCGAACTACAACGGGCTTGTCACACAGAGAGCGTTACCGGTGACATTTGAGTATTTTATACTTTAACAATACAGCTATATAAGTAATATGATTTTTTAAACAATTGTGAGTGAATGTTCCGTGTATAGCATAAGATGTATCTTCGTTTATTAGGAAAGGGAAATATCCATTATTTACATTGTTTACATTTGACGGATATTTGTCCTCATCTCGTTGGTTGTTAACACAACGTTTCGTCTGATATTCCCTCCAGCTTTCATCAGGTGTCTTTGGAAAATTTCGAACCTGGATTCTTATTCCTAAGGTATTTTTTCGATGTTATTATTATTATTATTATTATTATTATTATTATTATTATTCTTGGGGTTAGTAGCCCGCGCTCTTAACAACTACGCCATATATCCACGGGCATATGGCGTAGTGACCATAATAATAATAATAATAATAATAATAATAATAATAATAATAATAATAATAATAATAATAATAATAATAATAATAATAATAATAATAACAACAACAACAACATCGAAAAATACCTTAGGAATGAGAAACCAGGATCGAAGTTTCCCCAAGATACCTGATGAATGCTGGAGGGTATATCAGCCGAAACGTTTTGCTAACAACAAACAGGATGAGGACAAATATCCGTGAAATGTAAATATTGTAAATAATCTACATAATTCCTCATCTCTCAAATATAGAATTTTAAGGGAAATATTAAGGAAATTCTCTTTGGAAATGTTTGACGGAAGAGGATAGTTTTATGTAAGTATCATTTTGCATAATTACCGGAAACATCGATATTTTACATAATTATCTGAACATGAACATTTGATTTTGCTTTTACTCTGATATTATGCAATTATTTTCCATAACGATCTAAACTGTGTTCGCTTTCTTTGTGCGGTGTATCTAAACTCTGACCACTCCTGCTAAAGCGCTAGTTAAAACAGGCCAACAACTTTATTACACCTCAGTTACGTAATACATATTTTGGGTCTTCTACACAATCATCTGATCTTTTAAGCAAAGAATATAATTGTAATTTCAAATCTAAGTATGCCTGCCCCTTGGATAGGGATTGTGTTCATAAGGACAAGGTGTACCAGTGGATATACGGATAACGCTACCCTTTTGTACATCATATCTACAATTAATCCTGTTAACTAGAAGAACTCTTTGCATATACTCACCTTAATGAAAAATTAATATGTTCCCCATCGCTAGCAGAATAAATTAATTCTCTGAAATTCAAGATAACTAGTTGTCGTAGAGGATTCGAATTTTGGCAGAGAAATGAGCTACATTTGCTAATGCAGGAGACTAGGAATAGCGAAGTATTAAAAAGCAAACATCTATGCAAATTACTGAAAGAAATAAGTAAACGATTCTAAATATTCCGGTGGAGGGCATAAGTGGATTGCATTAACTCCATCGCGCAACTGAAACATATTTATCGACCCCGAAATGATATGATGCAAAGTGGACCTTCGATGAAATGTAAACGATAAGCATTATTCCCGCCGTGTTAACGATTTTGCCAGGTTGCTACCTTAAAATTAATTACGTTAATTGGTTCATTCTATGTACAGGGAAGCTTTACCAGGATGACAGGAGGTCTTGCAAGCCCTGTATAAGCGAGATCTTTGAAGTGATATTAGATAATAAGGAATAGATGTAAACAGGAACCAATACATGCATACACTTATGAAAACCCAAATAATCTTATAATTCTACATTCATGAATTCTTGTCACGGAAGAGTAGAGAAATGAGCTAATGCAGGAGACTAGGAATAACGAAGAATTAAAAAAACAAACATCTATGCAAATTACTGAAAGAAGTAAGTAAATTTATATTTTTAAATTTTATCTAGTTTCAGCTCACGAGTTGTGGCCATGCTGGGGCACCGCCATGCTTCTAAATATTTAAAGAATACATTCCTACTTGTAATAGCTGTCTTGAAGTTTTCCCTTAACTGAATTCCCACGAACAGACATAGTGACAGTGCAGAAAATTCTGAAGAATAATATTTTTGGTCTTTATTCTCTTTTACTGGCAATATATATACAGGGTGGCCATAAAGTCAAGCACAATCTCCTGCAACATCTGAACTTGTTAACTTTCTCTTTTTTTAAATCTCTTTTCACAACTGACGATATTACTCACAAACAAATCCTCATTGGATGGAAGCAAATAATCAACGAGGCGAGGGCAAGGTAATGGGGTGGTGTGTGATTTGGCACAATAAAATAATTAGACCATTTTATTTTGAGAGCTCTTTGACAGGTGATTCGTACCTGATCGTACTTGGCAACAAGATGATGTTTCACGTACATTCACTTGGGAGGGTAAATCCTGCCTGCTGAAAGCGGACAGGATTTATGCATTACAGGTTCGTGATTTTCTAAATCAACGTTTTCCAGGGAGATGGCTCGAGCGTCGCGGGCCAATTGAATGGGCACCACGCTGACCACATTTAATTCCTATGCATCTTTTCTTCTGGGGCTACATTAAATCCCTTGTGTATTCTGAAAATACTCGTGGACCAATTGAAAGAATTGTTGAAGAGTGTGAACAAGTCATCGGCAATGAAGAGCTATTTGAGAGAGTCCATCGCAATTCCAAATTCCGTATAAACAATAGTTTAGTGCTACATGGCCAACACTTTGGACGGTTGTGATGGATTGCTTATTTAATTACTAATAAATCATGCTTGATATCCCCCATTGTGCGTGACTGTACAATGACTCATCCGGAGAAAGATATAATACTGCACAACTTAGGTCTTCTTGCGTAAACGGAACTAAATTTATCAAACTTATGAAATAAATATTGCATGCCGGCAGTATATTGACCGCCGGCAATGACCCGTTTTCTTTTTTTCTCCCTTTTGGTACGGGAGGGTGTAGTTCCTCTGCTTCAACCGGAGCATCTTCCCTCCCTCTTGCAGCCTTGGAGTCCTTCGGTGGGCAACCATAGTTGCCCATCTTCTTCCCTTTCCCTTTTTTCAGGGTTGGGGGTTCTTCCATCACTAACTGTTCCAGGACCTTACTTTCGTCCCGGGGACTGTTATTTTTAATGTAGCCTGGTTCCAGGCACAGGTGATACTTGGAGGGGGGGCGTCCCTCAAGAATCACCGGATACCTACAACCGGCCATTTTAAGGAAATCTGGAAACACCAGATTCTTGGCTGATTGGGTCCATAGGGTCAAAATAGCTTTTGACGCCACCTAATCAGCCGCAGGCAAAATTTTCACACTGAGGAGCTTGGCGAATAGTATCTTCTATTCACTCAGGTTCTATCCCGGGCAGCAACCCGCAAACTCAAACTCTTGTCAACTTCTTCCCGCAATTACGCGAGAAGGAACAATATCTCTACGCCCTTTAAAGGGCTGACTCGCAAAACTGCGAGCCTCTTCAAGAATGTGAAATATCAACCACACCGTCGCATATTTGACACCCCTGGGAATAAATTTTATAGTTGGTATATATTCCGCCAACTTTCTCTCTATATCAATCTTTTTGAAGAAGGTGATAGTGTCGAGCGACTTGGAGTACGTCCGCAGCACCATCGTTCTCTCCTCAAGACTTTTTATCCACTGTTTGGGTAGGGCAATTTCCCACTCTAACACCTCATCAGCTTTCTTTGCCATGATTTTGAAACCCAAAAGTCAACACAAGTTCAAAAAAGTTCGAAGCAAAAACAAAACGAATACAGAAGAAAGAATGAAGATAGTTCAAAAGAATTCAATAAAGTACGATTCCGGCCGACAGTATTTATGTATATATATATATATATATATATATATATATATATATATATATATATATGTGTGTGTGTGTGTGTGTGTGTGTGTGTGTGGTGTGTGTGTGTGTGTGTGCGTGTGTGTGTGTGCGTGTATATGTATATTTAGATATTATATACGTATTTATGTATATATATATGTATATACACACCATATAGTAATGCATCTACGAGGGGCGTTCAATAAGTAATGCTTCTGACCCACTTGCAGTTATTTGATCTCGCTGAAATTTTGCATGTACAATTACGTATATTTTTATAGATTAAGTGGCAAATTACAGCTCTGGACTAATTGTGGTTTCTGATTCACAAGTGTTTGAACTGAGTCAAGTGTGAAATGGAGCCTGTTGAGTGTCGAGCAGTGATACGGTTTTTGTATTTGAAAGAACGCACAACACGGGAGACTTTTGATGAAATGAAAGTAACTTATGGTGATGATGCCCCATCATATGACCTTGTAAAACGCTGGCATCGTGAATTCAAACATGGTCGGAACTCTGTGGAAACAGCTTCCAGATCTGGTCGCCCCCTTCTGTCATTGATGAGGCATCTGTCCGTCATGTTGAGGCTGCCATTTTGGAAGATCGACGCATAACTATTCGCCAAATAGCCCATGAGGTCAAGATTAGTACCGGGTCTGTGGAAACTATCATTCATAACCATTTGCATATGCAAAAGGTGTCTGCCAGATGGGTTCTCAGGTTGCTCACATCTTTCCAGAAGCAAGAACGTGTCGATTACTCGAGGATGAATTTGGAGATGTGCCAAGAAGATGAGTCAAAATATTTCAAAAGACTGATTACACAGGGTGAAACCTGGGTCCATCACTATGATCCAGAGACCAAAGCCCCGTCAATGCAGTGGACACACCGTGACTCACCTCCTCCAAAGAAGGCAAGGGTGCAGCCTTCTGCTGGCAAGGTCATGCTCACAGTCTTCTGGGACCAGGACGGAGTACTGATGACAGATTTCCTGGCAAAGGGTGCCACAATTACAGGAGCCTATTATGCTTCACTTTTGAGGAAATTAAGAGCAGCTATCAAAATCAAGAGGCGGGGCAAGATCAGCAAAGGCATCCTCCTCTTGCAGGACAACGCTCCGGTTCACAACCTGCGTGTCGCCAGATCAGAAGCACAGGCGTGCAGCTATGAACTCATCACCCATCCCCCCTACTCTCCTGACCTTGCACCCTCTGATTTTCACCTCTTCCCAACCATGAAGTTGTTTTTGAAAGGAAAGCGTTTCCAAGATGATGCAGCCTTGATTTCTGAAGTCACGTCGTGGTTGGAGGACCAAGCTGGGGTCTTCTACAAAAACGGTCTTCAGAGCTGCATCAAACGATGTGAGAAATGCGTAACTCTGGGTGGTTCCTATGTAGAAAAAGACTAATAATTGTGCCAAGTTTCGTTGCTCTACTGCTATGGGAAGTGGGTCAGGGGCATTACTTATTGAACGCCCCTCGTATATACGCCTGTGTATCTGTATGCTTGCGTGTAGGTTGGTATATGCCATTATATAAGAATCATTCAAAAGTCTACTAACACTTTCTTCTATTTATTTAGATGGAACCCCTTCAGCTTTGTAAACAAATTAACGTGGTCGGTCATTACATTTCATTTCGTTGTTATGGAAGTTCTTAAGTGGGCAAGTATAAAATTTGATTTTATCGTTTTGTTTTTATAATTCCTGTTATTGAATTTCAACATTAAATACATTTAAATTATTTATTTCAAATTGAAAAGTAAGCCACATGTTTTACCTAAATGGTTTTCATTGTGATAATTGTTAATCATGAAAATGAAGTGTTAGTAATTATATTTCATGTAATGTTTTCTGAGTTTGGTGTAGACTAGCACAACAGAAATGTTTTGTGTATGTAAGTGGCTTCATTCCTAGTTTAATACCTAATTAGTGAAGCTGGAGATATAAAACTTAAGTTAAGCTCGGCAATAATTCCATTACAGAAGCAATTCCGTTTGAAATCATAGAAGTAATAATCTACATAACCGGTATTTCTCATACGCATGTAACAAGAATTCATACTGTTTAAAGGCAAACAGTGTTAGGAAAATGTGTAGTCTATTTTAGAACTTGTATTCTATTTGTAATATACGACCTTCTATTGTGGTGTGTCAGATGAATTCGTTCGCCTCTTACCCATCCTAATAATACTAAAATCATAGTTGGTTGTTTGTACCCGAACTATCTCAGAAATAGTATGCGCTAACTTAATTTTTTTTGCATATATATTTTTATACTTATTTAGGGACTGCTAATTTTTGTGATATTTGGAATTCTATTTATCAAGGAAAACGATTAAATATAATTTTTGTTTGTTATTTCTTGACAAAAAAAACATGGCTTCCATGATGTCAATACACATACATACATACAGAATACACACTCATATAGTGAATGCCATGGAATGTGAATCAACACAAACACACGTACGCTATCTGTGATATATACACACACATTGTCTTCGCACTTTTTATCACTCTCTAAGAAAAAAAAATCAACAGTGAGAGTGAGAAAGAGTGAGGTAAAGAGAGAGGGTGAATGAGAGGGGGAGTGAGATTAGTGGTGGTTGGGTAAGAGGAAGAGATAGATTAACCAGAAAGGATGAGGGGGAAATCACTATATGAAACACTAGCAGTAGTAAGAGATAATGAAATAAACGCGAAATTGGAAGGGGAAGAGGAGGATGTGACGACAGATGATAGAGAAGAGGAGAGGAAGGAGGAGGTGATTTTTAAGTATAACTATTTGAAAGATTTAAACCATGTCTGGGTTATTGAGACAGTCGATCGCATGTGTGCTAGAGAAGAGACGAAGAAGGAGGTGGGAGCGGTGACGGAAGGTGATGATGGTGGTGGTAGTGGGAGTCGTGATGGGGATAGTGGTGGTGGTGGTGGAAGAGATGTTGGTGATGTTGATTGTACTCACATTTTTCTTCAGATACTAAATTGATTACTATGGTTTGGATAGTTCCAATTAGGTACGTCCAGAAACTAGGTTAAATATAAATACATCCATAAGTGCCAGGAATTCCCATTCTACAAACTGACTAACAATTCTGTGAATACTTTACCGGGTAACACTGGCTGGCAAGTTTATTGTAACATGAAAAATATTTTTATTGTAATATTTAATGGTTGTTTTGTTGGTCAATTCTTGCTCTTCACGTATTGTTTATCGTTTCCGAAATTTAAATAAATTTTGCTTGCTTTTAGACGTAAGAAGTCGATAGAAGGCCAAGTGAAAAAATGAAAACAAAAACATATATAAACACACACACATGCACTCATACACATGCATACAGGCACACATATACACACAAACACATATGTAAGCTTACTGTTAATGAAATGTTGTGTGTGGGCGTACCGTTAATTAATAAATGAAAAATTCATAAAAATGAATACAATCAGAAGAGAGACAGACAGTGAATGTCCCTAACTCTTCAAGACTTATCAACCAACTGGTAATTCAAATGAATTCATTCGTTGGTTTTCCACTTATTTTAACCATTTCTAATGCTATTTCAATTATTTGTACATATATTTTATCATAGTGTTTTTGTGATTTTTTTGGCAACTGAACTCTTCCTCTACAACTTTTATTCATCATTCTTGAAATCCGAAGAAGTTTTTTTTCAGACGTATAACTATGGAGTGCTAAGCAAAATAAAAATGAACCTTTTCGACACTTCTTTGTCTTCGATTTCAGTCAGAGTTCTAAAGCTGCTAGTGACATTTGTGTTGTGCATGGAGAAGGTGTCATTACTGAGAGAAATGCCGAAAAACAAATTCACGCTTTAAGAAGAAGAAATTCGATCTCGCAGACTTACAGCTTACTCGGCGACTTTTTTAGTTCAGTGAGAATCGATTGAACGAGTTAATCCACAAAGGTCTGACCCAATCTTCCAGCCAGTTCGTGCGCAATGGGATGCTCTCATTATACTCTGGTCTCTCAACTTTACTCGAATGGTGTAGTTAAAAAATTGGCACAATGATATTGCATGATTCTTAAACAAGAAAACACTCGCCCAATTATCACTAATTTCACCGAATGTGATATTTAAGAGTGGGTTGGCAAGATCTACCGCACCCATCGTATACTCTTAATATGGCCTTCAGATCATTGCCTATTTTCGGTCGCTGTGCAACAGGCAATGAGTGCTTTATCAAACAACGACGTGGGGCTCGATGAATTCTTCAATTCGTAGCTCAGTGATTTCTAACGTCAAGTCCTTAATTAACCAATTAGTGGAACGTTGGCAAGAATTTGTAAACAATGTTAATATGTTAATTTGTTAAAAATCATTAATTGAAAGTAAGCATTGACATAAATAGAGGACATGACAATCAAATAAAACAAAAGATTGTGGTTATTTTTCTATTTTATAGAAAGTTTAATTTTCTATTTTATCCAACAACTAGCAGTATCGCCCGGCGTTGCTCGGATTTGTAAGGGAAATAACTATAAAGCATTTTTAGAGGGTTATAGCCAAAAAATAGCAAAAAATGCATTAAAATGGAAAAAATATGATGGTAATTTTTTTTAAAAAATATGCATTAAAATGGAAAAAAATGATGTTAAATTATTTTAAAAATCGTAGACTCATCGTAGACGCGCGCTAATACCCAGAAGGGCTCAATATGAATCACGACTATAAGATACCCGGTTTTGGTTAAACTGCACTGCAAAATGTGGGAAGGAATCTAAATCGGAGTAGACAGACACACAACCTTACTTTTATATATAAAGATGTGACGCTGAGAAAAATATTTCGTTTGAGTACAAAGAATAAAATTGAGACATATTATATGAAACAATCCGTAATTTGTTTTGATGTACATGCATCTGTTTAAATTAAACGATAATTGCTGTAATTCAATCATTTAGTGTACTATGAGTCGTCAATTTGCTCGCATCTCTGCATGAAATGCAAATTTATAGCATTGTAGAAATTTAAGATATTCGTGGTTATACAATAAATATTGTATAATGACCGTCGTTAATAGATTTATGCCTTAGAAAATATCGCATACAATATTTATCTAGTTAGCACCTGTGCTGACATAACCAGTTTTGTTGCAAAAGTAATGAATGTTTCAAATATATTCTATATATCATTACAAGTTAACCCTAAAATACGGTATAAATTTCTAAAGAATAGTGTTAAATTATCTGGAATAAAATAAAAGCGAATAAAATCTTCTGAATTGTTAGATACATACATAGATATGTTTATATATATACTGAAGAGTTTATAAGTGGACTATTAAGGAGTGATTCAACCCTTTTATTAATAACTGCATTGAAAATGGACAAAATATGGCATATTCTTCCTCACATGCTTGCTTTATTAACGGATGACTCTTTATCTTCATCAAGGGTGCAAATGTGGGTAGCACATTTCAGAAGGCAAATGGAGAGCCTCGAAGATAACGCAATGGTTGGACGTCCTGCAACTGCCACCACTGAGGAAGACATTGGTCGTGTTGTGCACATTGTGTTGGTTGAGAGGCGACTGACTATAAAGCAAATAGTCAATGCTATCAGCATATCCCGTGAGAAGATTTGGAATATTCTTCACCATAGTCTTGGCATGGCAAAAGTTTTCTACTTGTTGGGTGCCACGTCTTCTGACACTAGTCAAAAGAACACCATACTGATCACATCAGAAGAAAGTCTGACATTGCTTGAAGCAGATCCAGCTGGTTTCTCTGAGTGTTATGACGGCCGGGTTCCAGTTCCTGCAGTGGGAACTCTCCCTCCTCACCTGGCCCAAAGAAGGTAATGGACTTAGTTTTTTTTAGGATGCAAAAGGCATTGTGTTTATTGATCATATTCAAAAGGACCAACCATCAATGGTGTGTACTTGTTCAACTTGCTGAGGCAATCTAGACGAAAGGCTATCAAGAGTAAATATTCAAGGAAACTTACGAAAAAGGTTTTGTTTTATCACGGTTCTGCTCCAACATACACGTCCTTGGATTCAATGGGAACTGTAGCTTTGAACTGTAACTATAGCTTTGAACTGTAATTATCATCTTTTCCCCAGCATTAAAAAATAAACACTTTGTTGGGAAGCAGTATCTAGGTGATGATGACGTCATATTTCATGTGATGATTTTTTGACCAGCAGGATAAAAGCTTCTTCGCCAACTGAATTCAAGTACTGCGGCACGGAAAAACTATCCTCTAAATTACGCAAAGAGGAAAATAACAATATCTCATTTTAACAGATATATTAGCCAAAATTACATAAAAATATCTTGAAATGCTAAAGAGTAAATTTATCCAATAAAATCGCCATCAGCTGCAACAACGGCCTCAAAACGACTTCAGAAACCCCTGCAACTCTCGACGCTCTCCTTATTTCATTATAATTTGGTGAATGCTGCCATAATCCTGTTCTTCTGTTCATCTTTAGTATTACAAGGAGCTTCGTTAGGGGTGATATTGTCGCAGAAATTGTTTGACAGCCATGACTGGGTTATTTTGCTTGTATGGCATGGTACAGAGTCCTGTTCCCAGACATAGGGTCTTCTAACAGCTACGCTCTTGATGCAGGGCAGGACTACTTCCTCCAGGAGCATGATGTACGCCTCCATATCGTGTGTGAGGACATATGGGAAGATGAATTGAGGGATACTGTCGCCATCACTAGTGATCACTCCGAACACTATGAAGTTGACTGGATTTTTATCACTGTCGGTACATGACCTCATATTGCACTGTCTTCAGATTGACACCCAAATACTCAGAAATTATCGTATTGGAGCTTCCGGCGTGAATGCCAAGCAGTACAGCATGTCGTCCCCAAATTTCTGGCAGATTGAAAATGGTGTTTTCCCCACATACGGTGCCCAAATAACCCTAGTGTAGTGTGTAGTCAACAAAACCCAAAATAATGTGCATGCACGAAATTAATAATATAGTATGATAACATTTTACCCATCGCACAGTGTATGTGTGTGTGTCTGTCTCTCTCTCTCACTCTCTCTCTCTCTCTCTATCTATCTATCGATATACACTTTATTAAAAAGCGGCAAAAATATCACAAAAACTGTTACTCAGAGTTTTACGTTCCCGTTCGTCGGACAGTTTTGTTTTAGATATTTTTGCTACTTTTTAATAAAGCATATTTCTCTACCTCTGATATTCAAGTACTATTTTCCACCTTGTTTCGGATTTATGTGCTTTCTCTGGTATATATATATATATATATATATATATATATATATGTGTGTGTGTGTGTGTGTGTGTTGTAAGTAGCTTGCTAACCAATCACATGCGCCTGCCTTCAGTCCCACTGAATGGCACCTTGGGCAAGTGTCTTCTACTATGGCCTTGGCACGACCACAACCTTATTAGTGTATGTGGTAGACAGAAACTGAAAGAAGTGGATCATGTAAATATATATATATATATATATATATATGTGTGTGTGTTGTGTGTGTGTGTGTGCGTGTATATACACACATATATATATATATATTTATAATATGTGCATGTATGTATGTGTGTGTATGTTTCTGTGTCTATGTTCGTTCTCAGACCATCATTTGACAATTGATGCTGGTGTGTTTACGTCGCCATAGCCTAGCGGTTCGGCAAAAGAGATCTATATAATAAGTACTAGGCTTATAAAGAATAAATCCTGGGGTCGATTTGGTCGACGAAAAGGTGATGCCCCACCATGGCCGCAGTTAAATGAGTGAAACAAATAAAAGAATAAACGGATATATATATATATATATATATATATATATATAATATATATATATATATTGTACTTCGGAATGGTCATTTTGCCAGCTTAGCCAATAAAATCTTGCACAACAATATATATATATATATATATATAATATATATATATATATATATATATATATATATATAGATGTATATACGTTTGTGTGTGTGTGTAAGAAATTGATGAGAGATAGGTCGATATACTAAGGAAAGATGAAATCATGGCATGGACTTGACAAAATGCAATGTTGACTCATGCGAATGACCTTGCTTCAAACAATCGTTTCGCACTTCCCTTTCACGTAATAAAATATCAAGTTTACAGTGCAGTATTTCTCAATGTCATTGCGTTGAAATCGGGGAATAATTGCTTCGCTTGAATGAAAGACATGTAATCAATTGATGATATATCACAAAAATTCCTAGTCTATTCTGGTCAAGTTGGCACTCGTTGATGTATTAGAATGGTTTCATATACTCAGTAATCATGTTTCAATGGCGGTATTAAGAAATAAGGCGAATTTCTACTCATATTTGACTTGGAAACTCATTATCAATCACTCAGGAATTCTTCTAGTTTATACCGCATTCTGTCTTTCCCTGTGAGATATATCTGAGTTTTCACGGAAAAATGAATGGCCAATGAAAAGCATGCCAGCATATATCTTTTAGCTTTTACTCGTTAAGTCATTCGAACGCGGCCATGCTGTGTCACCGCCTTGAGCAATCTTTAGTCGAACGAATCGATCCCAGTACTTTTTTTGAAAGCCAGGTATTTATTTTATCGTTCCCTTTTTGTAAACCGTTAGGTTACGGGGACGTGAGCCAAACAATACCGGCTGTCAAATTGTGTTGCAGAGACAAACACAAGCACACACTTACAAACACAATCATACACGGCGGGTTTCTTTCAGTTTCCGACTGCAAAATCCACTTACAGTCCCCTGGTCAGCCCAAGGCAGTATTTGAAGATACTGACCCGAGATACCACGAATGGGATTGAACCCAGAACCATGTTGTTTGGAAGCAAGCGTCTTATTAAACAGCTACACCTGCCCCTATATCGTTAGTTCTTGAATTCTAAGCAGAAGTTCTGGATTCAAGATTTGCTATGAAAATAGGTTCGGTAATAAGTCAACCGTAACCGCGATCACCTATAAGTTATGAGGACATAATCGAACGGTATAAATTGGCTGCAGAAGGTTGTTGCATTCTGTCTCCCGGAACTGATAGGCTATGTGTAAATTTTGTAAAGTTAAGCTTTGACTTTTAATAGAGAACATCAGAATTTCCACTTTTTTTCTTGAGTCTGTAGCTTCTTGTGCGCGATGTTGTCATCTTTTATCTTTCAGTTATTAAACTGCGGCCATACTGGAGCACTACCACGAAGAATTCTTAATGGAACGAATCGAACACAATACTTATCCTCTTTTGGAGCCCAGCACTAATTCTATAGTTATCTTTTGGCGTACCGCTCAGTTACGGGGCCGCAAAAAATCCAACACCATTTGTTAAGCATTGTAGTGGGGACCAAATACAAAGACACACACACCTACCAAATCTACTCGCAAGGCTTTAAACGTCTCTAGGCTATAACAGAAGACATTTGTCCCATGTATTACGCAGTGGGACTGAACCTGGAACGACGTGGTTCGGAAGCAAACATCTTACTATACAGCCGCGCCTGCGCTTATGGTTGAGGCATTTCAAAACAGTTCTGAATAGCTCTAAAAGGCGTCATTTATTTAACAATAAAAGTGAGAAATTTCAAATATTGTATGAAAGTATCAAAAGAGAGTATAAAGTATGTGTCATGAACAGAGAAAATATCAGACATTCTGCGTATTACAGGAAAGAAATACACAATGCTGTTACATAGAAAAGATTTATTTCGTATAAAATACAGAATTTAATATTTTTCTACTTGCGACTTGTTACAATTCACGATAGCGTCTGAGATAACAGTACTATGTGAATTATACAGTCTTTTACATAAACGCATGGCATAGTAATTTAGTTTAAATATTAAAAAATGACTTGAATATATATAGAATACAGTCTATGGATACATGTGTATGTGTGTATGTATATTTATGTACGTATTTGTCTATCTCTGTGAGTTTATGCGCGTGTTTCTGTCTATATCTGGCAAAATTGTGTCCGTTGGTAATCGAGAGAACGTATGCAGAGCTATAAACCTATTCAGCGTTAGTTGTTGGAAATAATTGGTTATAAAAAGGTCAGAAATGTCGTTTTCTGTCTATCGAATTAAATCTGTATAAATTATGGATGGTGTCCATAAAACCGAATCTGAATGTATATAATGATACAATTCGTTATGAAAGCAAGTTGGATAATAATAATTTTCTTCTGGGTTAACTTGTGTTGTGCTAAGTAATTTTTGTGTTAATTCATACGCTTGGTTTGTACTTTAATTGAAGAGTAGTAATGCGGTGTTTACGTAAATCACTGATTTCTTTGAACAGGTTTAATATAAGCATTACATATACTTTATGAGTTTTGACCGGACAGTGAGCGGTCCCACGTATAACATTTTTGGGAAGAGAAATTTCATTTATGTGGATTCATGCGTAACACAGATCTGAACGCACGAGTAATTATGAGATTAGAATCCATAGAATCGCATACAATCTACATGTGTCTTGGTACGTTCTCGTTAATCACTTTTTGGGACACACACACAAACACACATACATAATATATACACAATTGTATATATACATACGCGTGTGTGTGTGTTTGCGTGTAAGTTTGTGTGTGTGTGTATGTGTGTGTGGTGATACTAGCAGAAAAATCGTACTCAAGAACTCAAATATTTCTATTTATTGGCAAAAGTTAACGACTGGTTCAAGAATCGAGAGCTTTGAATAGAGATATAATACCTTTGGTGTCGAACAGCTGCACATTACTAGAGATGATAAGGGGCACGGGTATTAGTGGTTCTCATTCCCCTTCTAATCTCTCACCACGTCACGGTTCCAAGCATCGCACTCTGGCACCTCACTTCAGCTGTTGGACTAAACCATGTGGGGGATGATGGTGATCCTGCACCATTAGGCGAAACACTCCGGGAAATGCTTGCCAAGAAGTTATGGATTAAGGCAGGGGAACATCCTCAAGTCAACGGCCGAATGCTTAGAGCCGAGACGTGTCTCCTGTAGAGACTTACGGTTGTGGTTAACAACTTGGAGAGTAATCGGCACTGCCAAACTAATCTGCCCATGCTACATTCATGATGATGACAACCAGATCAGAAACCATACAGTATCTAGGATCGCCCAGGTTACTGACACACAGAAGAAAGCAGATGAACGAAAGAAGTGGCGAAATCTGGTTGCAACGTCATCAACAAAGAAGACACACACACATACAGAAACACACACACTTACATACAAAAACACACAAAATACATTCACACACACACAACGCATTCACACACATACGCGCGCGCGCATATATGCCCACTATCCTTGGGAGAATGGTGTGGGTAGATATCGCAAGCACCTCTAAGATAGGATCCAATTAGAAAATACACAGACACACATGATCGTTTTGTTAATGTATATGGCAAAGTGGATAAATCTCCTTAATACACCATAAAAACTAGTGGCACTCCCTTATCTCACTGGCCATCAGAAATGCAGTGAAGCGGTGACTGGCTTAGTGAAAGTCTTTAACGAAAGTCGATAGTGTTCACATCTGAAAATAGATGCTTAATTTAGTGTTTCAAATGTCATTGATTTCTTTATTATTTTCTTTTTCTTGGCTAAGAAATCAATAAAGAAGCTGAAAACCTGTGATTGCGAACAGAAATCTGATTATTCTACTATGTTGATCCAGTATAGTGTTACTGTGAAACTTTCAAATCAAATAAAGATATACTAAGGCGATATTGACATCGTAGCTAGGGACACGGTCACGTATTCATGGGCGATACAGGGTTTTTACTGAAACATAATTATCTGTTACGTTTTCCTCGCGTCAGTCATTTGACTGCAGCCATGCAGGGCTACCGACTTTGAATGGTTTTAGTTGAGCGAATCCACCCCAGTAATTATTTATTGGTTTTAGTTTTAACTCAGATACTTATTCTATCAGTTAATTTTGACGTGCTACTATCTCACGCTGACATAAAGCTAAGAACCTCTTTTGTCGAGCAGAAAGGTAGGGCGGCGAGCTGGCGAAATGCTTAGCAGTATTTCGTCTGCCGCTAAGTTCTGAGTTCAAATTCCACCGAGGTCGACTTTGCCTTTCATCCTTTCGGGGTCGATTAAATAAGTACCAGTTACGCACTGGGGTCGATATAATCGACTTAATCTGTTTGACTGCCCTTGTTTGTCATCTTTGTGTTTAACCCCTTGTGGGTAGTAAAAAAATAGGTATTTCGTCTGCCGTTACGATGTGAGTTCAAATTCCGCCGAGGTCGACTTTGCCTTTCATCCTTTCGTTGTCGATAAATTAAATACCAATTACGCACTGGGGTCGATGTAATCGACTTAATACCTTTGTTTGTCCTTGTTTGTCCCCACTATGTTTAGCCCCTTGTGAGCAATAAAGAAATAAGAATTGTAGGGCCAAACATAAACACACACACACACATGACGGGCTTCCACACATTTTCCGTATCCCAAATTCCCTCACAATCATTGATTGCCTCCTGCCTATAATAGAAAGTACTCTAGGTGCCGCGAAGTGGGACTGAACACGAAACGATGTCACCCCGAATTGAACCTCTTATCCAGAGAGCTAAATCTGCGCCTATGGCAAATCACATAAGCCTTCAAATGTGAATCTCAACCAATACGCATTATTTTTAACATACTGCAATCATGTATTAAATTAACCATTATTTCTTTGTTTACGGGGCATTAAAGTTATATTTCTTCAGAAGGGAGATATTTTATTGTATCATTGATATGTTTCAGACGAAAGAAAATGGAATATAAAAGACAAAAAAGGATTCAGTTAAGATGCTTAACAGTAACGTATTGTTTCTCGGAGAGAATCAGAAATACTTCTACTGTTATTCGCATATTTTTATAAAGAGAATTAATTTGAAACTTTATAGACATGCAACATCCTAATATGAGTATATAATTCCAATAAACCAAATTAGTTTATTGTTTGCTTTTACATAAAATATATTTTTATGATGAGTTACAGAGTTGCTCATACAATTTCATAATTAAATTTCGGAAGCAGCATATACTTAATATGAAGTTAGGGAGCACCAAAGTTCAAAAGTATGAAACAATAGACTTTGGAGTAAAGCAAAATACAAAAAAAAAATGAAAATAAAAAAAGCCTCTAATGAGCAGTGTTTCGGTGTTTCACTGAAGATATTTAATGAAAAAAATATATAAAGTTAATTGGAATACAAACGATTACCAATGACGTTTTTGCCCTTGGTCGATATTATTAAACGATCGATTTAGTTGTTCATACTCTGTAGAATGACTACAAAGCAAAGTAGCAAAAGGTTTTGATTTGTTTACTAAATTGATTTTGTATCCATAAACTCTACTGCCACTTCATTTATTTACTGCTATCCATTGTTTCCTTTTACAGAATTTTGAGCTTTTCAAATCCATTGTTTAGTCACCTTTGGTTTTGAAATCTCTCCGCTGCGGTTACTGCAATTTTCGTTGTATATTTCCATATGAAAATACGAAAATGTATATATATATATATATATATATATATATATATATATATATATGTGTGTGTGTGTGTGTGTGTGTGAGTATGTGTGTGTATACGTGCGCGTACACAGACGTATTTGTGTGCAGGATTATGTAAAACACTGTAAACTCTGTTAAAAATCTCCCGATTATTAGCCTCGTCTCAAAAGTTGTAACATTTTTGTTATAAAAATTATAGTTACTCTACTCTCAAATAAGTATGATCGCCGATAGTCTTCTTGTGTTTATTTACTAGTCATGTGTAAAATTCGATCACAACGATTAACAAAGTTGT
>NC_043003.1:68285563-68323063 GCF_006345805.1 Octopus sinensis | reverse complement strand
GTTGATAATTGGGATTAATTTTTACATAAGTAGATTATCTTGTTAATATTTGTCGTCTATAATGTGGTATTATTTAGCTGAGTTGTATCCAAATATATCTGGCCATTTTCAGACGTCTTACATGTTATGTTTGCGTTCTTAATGAATCTTTTTAATTGAATGACATTTAGCTATCTATCTATCTATCTATCTATCTATCTATCTATCTATCTATCTATCTATCTATCTATCTATCTATCTGCAGCGTGAACACCGCTGTCACCACCATCACCACCACCAACAACAACAACAACAAATCTAACGTCGCATTCACCATCGCCGCGACCAAAGACATTAACTTAGATTTCCCCTCACTCCCCACACCACTTGTTGATGATAAAGGGACAGAGAAAGGGATTTCAAAAATGAATACAAACGAAAACATGAATGCCAGCACCACCACCATCACCACCAACAACAACAACAACGAATTGGCACAAAGCCGCCTACCAAAGACAACACCGCCAACACCAACACCACTACTACGACGTCAAATGCTACATCCAAGCCTTCTGCTGCTAATACCGCCAACACCAACTCCACTACCATGACTTCAATTAACACTGCCACAATTAACACTTCTACTGCCAATTCAAAACGAATTTTGCGGACGTAACAAAACAAAAAAGAACAATTGTAACATTCACCACACAAGAGATAAACCGCACAAAGGCACTCTTCTCCAAAGAAGGAGACAAATTGCACCTTCATATTCCACAACACATCGTGGAAAACACACAAAAAAAAACAATAATTTATAAAGTAATAAACAAAAAAACAAGAAGAACAGAAAATGCACCGCAGGAAAAAATCGATAAATGCCTTCGTCCTGTATGGGACTCCAAGGAATATATCAGTTGGGGAAACAAATTTGGTACAGTCCAAGTACGTTTCCTCAACGAAAGTTTAGCAAAACGTTTTTCCACGTTGGAGCTGCACTCGGACGACTTGGTAATGATACCAGTCTATTTAAACAAAAGGGTCACGAAAGTCCAAATAAAAAACATACCATTTGATGTCGAAACACAATGGTTGGTCTCTGCCATCTGCTTTGAAATGTCAGAGACAATGTCAGAGACAAACATCATGGAAATCGCGGTTCTAGGAGAGAAAGACTATGTGGGCAAATCAATCGAATTCCTGCTTCAATTGGATGAAGCAGCAAGAGAGAAGATACCCACCGCTATAGAACTGCAAGGAGGCTACAAACTCTATATAGTGGTAGAGGGCAGGCGACCACGCTGCTATTTGTGTGGAAGCGAAACACACTTGAAAAAGACGTGCCCAACCACTGCACACCAAGAGCAACAACAACAACCACTACCACAACCAAAGCACTCCGGAAAAAAAGCTCTACTACCCACACCACCATCAACACAGAAGACGACAAGAGAAGCACACCAAGCTAATCCGTCATCAACCAAAAACCACTCGACACCAGAAAAAATACCAACACCACCATCAACAGCAAAACCCGAAGGAACAGAAAAACAAAGAAAACACACACAAACTGATCCCCCATCCCTTATACCACTCACTCAACACACACAAACACTCAACACCAACAACAACGAAAACAACAACACAACCACTTACACAGACATACATAGAAGCCCACAACATACCCCTACCCCCTTCTGATTCCTCAGAAATTTCGTCGGAAGATGAAACCAGTGAGGAATGGCAAATAGCTACAAAAAGAAGGAAAATAAAGAGCAGAAACACAACCAAACCAAATGCAAACACGAACAAAGCAGGGGGAAATACATCTCCCGAAGACATTTCAAAACCCAACGCAAACAACAGCCACACCAACACCACAAAAACATATACAGCAAACATGCTCACAGCCATAGACACCAAAAACACAAATTTGATGGAATACATCCAATCAAAAACAAACATAACAGAAGATGACATAAAAAACAACAACCCATACACAACACCACCAGACCACATCAAAATATTACACATCTCCAAAAGTCTGCACCACACACTCAAAGGCATTTTCCCCAGTGCGGTTGGTAAATGCCAAAAATATCTCACAAAGAAACTGTACTGGGATCTTCTAGAGGACAAACCAACGGAGGAGAAAGCAAAAACTTTCGAGCAGTAAGTAACCCTCTGTATTCTAATTCATTAGAACTATGATCAAGATTGGTTGTGTAAATGCGCGTGGCTTGGGGTCCCCTTGGAAACAAGGGTACCTCTTAAATGACATAAAGTCACATAAGTTAGAAATCATAGCCATAAGCGAGACCAGACTCCACAATCCGCGGGCCCTAAAGACCATGTTTGGCGGACAGTTCAACATTTATTTTTCCCCCTGTCTGCCGAGAATGGGCGGTAGTGGCACCGCGGTACTTTTTCACAAGAGTCTGGATCTCAATGTAAGGACAATATTCGTAGACCCGGAGGGTAGACTGGTCGTCCTGGATGTCGACGGCAGCAATGGGTGCGCTTTTCGACTCGTATCAGTTTACGCACCGCCCTTAACAGGTCGGGCGGATTTCTTTCAACGTCTAGAAGTTTTCTTGGGAACGTCTCGTCCTTTACTCTTAGTGGGGGATTGGAATGCTACCTTGGACACGCATGTAGACTACGTGGGTAGAGATAGGAATAGACGGGGATGCAAATGCCTCAGAGACCTGCTCAGACGCTTTCAACTGTCTGACAGGTTCCGACTAGACCACCCGAATGCGCCAACGTGGACATGGAGCAACCGCATCGGGTCGTCGAGATCGTATCTAGATAGGATACTGTGTAGGACAGTAGATAGAGATAGCATAGGATGTCCACAATTCCACATAGTCAGCTACACGGATCACAAACTTGTGACATGTACGCTAGACTTAGGTAAGACACTTAGGCAGGGTCCCGGATACTGGAAACTAAACGCGTCTTTCCATCGAGACAAGTTTTCAGAGACCGGATTAGCACACTAGTAAAGAGGGCTTTGACGGGAGCCATCATCAACAACAAATGGTGGTTTGCCCTCAAGAGAGCAGTAAAAGCAGAAGCGATTAGGTACAGCAAAGCACTAGCCATAGATAGAAATAGAGTAGAGGGTGAGCTAGTTAAGAAGCTAGAAGAGGCAATTAGAAGCGGCATCGCATCCGACGTTTTGGCGGCGAGGTTGGCCCTCGACCAACACTTCAACGCCAAACACGAAGGATGTGCTGTCAGAGCTAGGATGCGTGCTCTAAGGAACGAAGGTGTTGGAGCCGCGAGAGAGGCCCGGGTGGCAGAGGCGCAACAGGGCAACAAAGCCACCATTCGGTCACTGGTAGATGAACAGGGGCGCGAATTGCTCGAGCCAAGTAAAATGTGTGAGGCCTTTCAGCAGCATTTTGCCCGACTGTTCGGAACGAGTGGAGGGCAAGAACGTAGGGTGGACTTCAGTGCCTACCTACATAGCCTACCACGACTCTCGACAAGAAAGGCAGGGTGCTGCGAAGGTGCCATCACGGCGGCGGAAGTGCGGGAAGCGATGGCAGAATGCTCGAGGGACAAATCACCGGGTTTGGATGGTCTACCCTACGAGCTTTACAATTGTATGCCAGACTTGTTTGGAGATCTCTTGGCGGGTGTACTGCAACTGGCAGCAAAACGGGAGCATTCCTGGTTTTGTGAGCCGAGGAGCCGTAACACTGCTGAAGAAAGATCCAAACAAGGGAAATGTAATAGATAACTTTAGGCCCATCACTCTGCTTAATGCAGACTTGAAAATTTTGGCCAAGGTGCTAGCCAAGAGGTTGGCGCTTGTCATCGAGAAACTGGTCGACAAGGCGCAAACATGCGCCGTGCCAGGCCGGACCATCCATGACAACCTCCATCTGATGCGCTACATCATAGACAGGGTAGTTAACGAACCTGGCATGGGTGGGGCCCTGATCAACTTGGATCAATCGAAAGCCTTTGATAGGGTGGACCATCGATACTTGGAGGCAGTCCTGAGAGCGGCTGGTTTCGGGCCCGTCTTCCGCGGCTGGATAGCTGCCTTGTACAGAGGCATCCGTTCGGTAATTCGCGTAAATGGACATCTATCGAGACCTTTCGACATTGCACGTTCGGTCCGTCAGGGATGCCCCCTCTCGGCGCTTCTATACGTATTGACTCTTGAGCCACTACTGCGGAAGCTGGCGACTCTAAGGGGCATCCCGCGAGAATTGGGATGCGGGACGAGCGTGTCTGCATACGCGGACGATGTCACCGTCATAGTGTCTAGCCACGAGCATATCGAGCTGGTCGGCGAGACACTGAAAAACTACGAAGCGGTGACAGGAGCGAAAATCAACCGGGAAAAGTCAGTGGGCTTGCGACTAGGCACCTGGAGAAGCAAGCCCATGCCGTCCACCAGCGCCTCCGTCGTGGGACGCTGGACCGACGGCCCGGTTGAGTTGCTCGGGGTCTGGTTTGGTCCGGACCTCCAAGTGGAGAAGAACTGGAACGAGATAACGAGTAGGGTGGTCACTCTCGCCCGGCAATGGGCCGAGAGGAAACTGTCCCTAAAAGGTCGAGCGGAGGTGGCGAACACGTACATCGCGTCCGTCATCTACTACCGCCTGACCGTCGTACCTTGTCCCGACCCTACCATCACCAAACTACAACGCATCCTCTTCGCTTCTTGTGAAAGGATGCGTCCCGATGGTCAGGCGATCCATTGCTGTCAACACCCGTTAAAAGGAGGGCTGGGCATGCCGTGGTTGATGATGCGCAGACACGCGCTGAGACTGCGACATCTCTGGCTCTATGTAGACGACGGTGAACAGGTGTGGTCGCCGTTTGTGAGGCACGCTTTCCCGCAGCTCGTCTCCATGACCGAACTGCAGTCGTGGATCAAAAAGAGGCCGAGGAAGGGCGAATGGCACCGCGAGTGTCGCGTTGCTCTCAAGCAACTCTGCCGTCCTGGGTCGACCTTAAGTGACTTCACACAACCAAGCATTCTATAGGGGTTTAGTGGAGGGGAGGTACGACGACGAGCTCGGGGCGAACCTGGACGTCGACGAGGAGTACCTGACCCGCCTGTTCGGGACGACTTTCGGGCCAGGGCCCATGGACAACTTCCAGAGATCCCTGGCCTGGCAGTGCTACCGAGAAGCGCTACCCGTTCGGGATAAGCCTACAGACACGGCTCGAGAAACACGGGGCCGACCTGCCCGAGATGCGGTCAGAGCGACGAAACCGTCTGCACGCACTCGTTCAGTGTCCAACAATTTCCGACCTGTGGGCTTATGTCGAACAACTGCTGTCACGTGTGGGACGAGTCGGTTTATCAGCTGAGTCTATCGTCAATATTGTCACGCCTCCTTCCTTCAAACGGGAAGGAAGAGCTATTTTCATCATCCTTGTGGCTATGGCGAAAGAATGTATCTGGTGGACGCGTCTGAAAGGATTGGAGACAAACACTTTCCTCTCTGGTCAATCTCTCATCAACTTCTTCAAGTACCACTTGAAAAGGAAAGTGAGAGTAGAGAGGCAAGTTTTGTCTAGCGAATGTTTTAAAAAAAGATGGGTGAATGTAGCAAGAATGGCACGTATGAATGACGAAGCCACCTTGACTATGATTCTATGAACCGTAAAAATTAATACAGAGAGTTGCTTATTTGCAAAAAAAAAAAAAAAAAGAAATATAACATGTGACTTCATTGACCGAGGTTACCGTGGTCTTTTCCGTAGGCTTTTCTTTCCACGGGTAAACCTCACCTGTCCCCCCCTTTACACTTCATATTGACATTTCTGTGATAACGATCCCTATTGATCAATTTTTTCCTCTCCCCCTTTTTTTTTTTAACCCCCCCCCCCCTTTTTTTTTTTTTTTTTTTTTTTTTTTTTTTGTCCTCTTTCTCTCCTTTTACGATCCCTTTTGATCGACCCCCCCTTTTTTATTTTATTTTTATTTTATTTTATTTTTTTCTTATTTTTTTTTATTTTTTTTTTTTATTTTTTTATTTTTTTAATTTTTTATTTTTTATTTTTTTAAACCTTCAAAAGAAAAGCTCTACCTTGTAATTTGTTCTATCTGTGTGCAGCCCTGTGTGGCTAATAAAGAAACATATCTATCTATCTATCTATCTATCTATCTGGCTGTCTGTCTGTCTATCTATGTATCACTCTACGTATGTGTCTGTCTATCTATCTTTCTATATGTCTATCTATCTACCGGCCAGTCAATATGTCTGTCTATCTAAGTATCTCTTCCTCTCTCTCTCTCTCTCTCTGTATCTATCTATCTATCTATCTATCTATCTATCTATCTATCTATCTATCTATATATCTATCTATCTCTCACTCTCTCTCTCTCTCTTTCTCTCTACATATATATGCTTTTGGAGCGAATGGTTTTTTTTCTAAGGTGCCTTGTTTACAATAATAATGGCGATTTGCGTGCAATGACTAAGGAACATAGTCTAATAGACGGGCATATAAACCCTCGACAGAAAAAAGAAGGCTTTCCTATCCGCGTGGGAGTCGAACCCAGGTCTCATTGTTAACGCGAGAAAGTTATCTTTACACCAGCAAATCAGCCTCCTCATTTCTGTCAAATATAAGATATATATATATATATATATATATATATATAGAGAGAGAGAGAGAGAGAGAGAGAGAGAGAAGAGATAGATAGACAGATACACCTATATCATTTATTTTATATTTGTTTCTGTCATTAGACTGTGGTCATGCTGGGGTGCCACCTTGAAGAATTCGTTTTAGTCTAAAAAGTTGACCTCAGTACTTATATTCAAATGCCTGTTACGTAATCTATCGGTGTCTTTTACCAAACCTCTAAGTTACAGGAATGTAAACATACCAACGCTGGTTGTCAAGCGTTGATGGTGAGAGCCAAAGCAGACACAAAGACTACAAACTCATACACACACATACATACACGCACACACAAATACACTCATATAACTATGCATAGATATATATATACATATACACGACGGGGCTCTTTCAGTTTCCGTCGACCAACTCCACAAACAGGGCTTTGGTTGGCCCGAGGATTTATTAGAAGACACTCACTCAAGGTGTCACGCAGTGGGACTGAACCGGAACCATGTGTTTGAGAAGCAATCTACGTATCACACGGACGCGCCTGCACCTTTAAACTCAGTCACACACACACATATGTGTGCGTGTGTATGTGTGTGTGTATGTCTGTGTGAGTGTGTGTGTGTCTGTATTCAAAGAGGAAATGGAATATGTGCCACTGTAATAAACAGTATTATCCATATATCTAATTATTGTACACTCGCAGCGTATTTGTTGGTAGGTTGTGATATGGTGCGACGGAGAATATTCTCCGAGATGTTTTAACCCCGGGCGCTTTCAGAGAGTATTCGTCACCACCTCAAATCGAAGCCTGCCATCATAATACTCCCTCCATATGTGTGGATTAAGAGTATAGGATTGATAAATTTCATATATATATATAATATATATATATATATATATATATATATATATATATATATATATAATACAAATTGGGACAAGAACGCAAACTATCCGGATACAAAGAAAACAAGGACGGGTCATTCGAAGCCCTCTATCCTTAGTCAAGCACCAGATTATCCTCGCAATTTCGGCTGATTATTCTTGAGATTGCCCCAATCTGGCCAGCCCCAAGGAAAAACTAAGCTAAGAGCATTAGATTCCTCGGAAGAAAGCAGGGAATGTATACAAAAACAAGGATGAAAAAAACGGGCAAAGTTACACAAATATAAATACAATAATAAATCCAATAAAAATAATAGCAGGGCATAGCAACTGGTGTCTTTCGACTAAGGACGAATTGAATTAAGCTGGTGTCTGTGGAAATGAAGACTTGCGGCAGAGGAACAAAGTTTTCACAATTACAGGAAAGAATATCGATGTTGCACCGACAGCGGTCAGACCAAGAAAGAAAGCACAGGCTAGGATGACCGGCGGTCACGTGGGAAGAGAAGAGAAATAGAAGCAGAGTGACAGAAGAATTAATGAGGGGCGAGAAAAAAGAATATATATATATATATATAGTTCACAGGTAATCTAAATGATTACGTAAGTTAGGTAAGTGTTGTAACGGACTACTGAGGTTCCAAGGTTATGGCTGTGACGGTAGTTATGGAGCCATTGCAGATTTCCGATGCAGCAGTTATATAAATGTTATGTTATTGAACGTTGATATGTTTGCGTCTTTTTCTTGGGTTGTCTACTATATCAGGACTTTAACCCACATGGCTATACGCAGGATTGCACCTAAGGACTCATGCTCTGGTTTCTATAATTTCGGAAACTTGAAATATGAACTTTTATGCTTCTTTTATCTTCTGTCTTTCCATCTCTTCATTCTTTTACTCCCTTCTTCTAAGTTTTCATCTTACTAATATATACCATTCTCATTTTCCATATTTTCCCCTATTTGTCTGTGATGACGGAATATCACATACTCGGGGATATCCTAGAAACAGCTGTAAGATTGTAAAATTTCTTCCTATTATAAAATTGTATGACTTGAAATGTTTGCCTTGCCTTAATGTTTGATGTCCTGTTTAATAATTACATATATATATATTTTTTTCTCTCCTTGTTTTTTCTGTGTCCCTTTCTGTAGAAGAGCGTAGACTCGAAACGTAAAAGACTGTTTCTATTCCTGAGCGTTATACTAATACATCTGTTTGTTTTGTACACCACCTATCTTCGTCTTTTGTTTCTTGCGTAAACTCTGCCTATATATATATATATATATATATATATATATATATATATATATTATATATATATATATATATAACTTAATGATATATGATATTATATTATATGCATATATACATGTACATATATAAAATTACATATACCAATACATACGTACTGATATATACATAATGAAGGAAATTGTTCCACATTTTATGGATGTCTGGGTAACTGTAAATATTTTGGTTAGTGGATGCGTGATAGAATGTGATGTAATAACCTTTAAATTCATGATGTTCTTTCAGCTATACTGGTAAACATAAAATGCTACATGAATAAAAGAGATAATCCTTTTTCGGAAACAGGCCTTTTTATGCTCATGTTACCTAAATAAGTGCAAAATAAGTTCCAAATTTATTGTTTATTTTCACACTCGGCAAGACAATATGAACAACTATATTTATGGTGTTTCAACTATTTATCAAATGAAGTGTTTCGCATGAGTTAATTGACATGGATAGGGATATAATATAAGAATATGGATGTATATACGTGTGATATATATGTTGCATAATATGTGTAATTCATGCTTTCGTTGAACTTGACAGGTCTGATAGATTTCTATTCTACCTTTCTCACAGAATTAAATCCGTTATGTTCATCTGATGTAACTTTAAAAGCATTTTTCTCAAAGATTTCCAAAGATATTGCCTTAAACTGACAGATTCACCGAAACATACACGAAGGAAGTGATATAAAAAATACATCAGCATTTATATAATTATATATTTGTTTACAAATGTATACATGCAAACGTATATATAAGCGTATATATATATATATATATATATATATTATATATATATGAGTGTGTATATATCTTTAAGTATACTGTTAAATGCATACACATATATATCCACACATACAAAGAGAGGTATATGTATATAGGTGCATATATATATATATATATATTATATATATATATATATATGTGCGTGTGTATATACATGCACGTGTATATATATATATATATATATGTGTGTGTGTGTATGTATATGTATATTTTTATATATGTATGTATGTATGTATATATATATATATTATATATATATATATATATATACCTCAAGAATGAGGAGAAAACATAAATGTCTATGTAAGCATGAACGAAAGATCATATACATATATATATATATATATATTATATATATATATACATATATGAAACGAATATCTATGTTTGTGAAATGAAAGTCAACGAAATGAGTGGAAGCACTGAAAGATTTGTAGAGCCGTCAAGGTTTCATTATCAAAAACCTTATTATTCGCTCTCTTTCCGCCTCTTAAATAGCTTTGATCTTTTCGGAACATGTATACACACATAGACGCACATACATTCGAACGCACACTCATATATTTCAATATATCTATATATACGCATCTGCACGTATATATACGCATCTGCACGTATATATACACACGTACATACATACACACATTAATACAAAGGTTTGAAAATGCAATTTTAACGATATTTATTCACTTGACAAGTTTCACTTTTTTAGAAAAAGATTGTCAAATATAAAATGTAAAGCTTTGTATGAACTTTGTTGTGTTAAGTACTGGTTGTCACAAAATTATTAAACTACATATATACGTTCTTTGATAGTAACAAGAAAATGTTAGAAGCAGTTTACAAGAAAGTATTTAAGAAAATATTAAACAAAAAGTATTAGGAGTTCAGTAAAAATCATGCCTGTTTGTTTGTATCTATATACATACACAAAATTATTAGAAGTTCAATAAAAATCATTTTTTAATTGCTAGAATATATATTCCGAGAAGGAGATATATATTTAAGAGTTGACAAAGAATTTGAGAGGAATCAACCTTTCTCCCTAGCATTGGAAGAGAGGTAAAAATGTCTCACTCAGCGCATCTACGATGATGTAATGAGATCATTCGTGCCCAACATCAGGAACGCGAGCCTGCCATCTAATATGCTAGATAGAACACAAATCTCGAGACTGGACTCGCATCAACTCCATGTACGTGTAGGGACAATTAGATAGATGAAGATCAACTGATGGCACAGATAGGCAGAAGCTTTGCAGAGCATGGCCAACAAGCACGATTATTAGGGGTTGTTAATGAAACTGAATGCCATCTATGGTACTAGTAACAATGCGGTAGCAGTAATTAAGCATAAGACAAGAGAGGGGAGGAAACTGCGCACCGACCTAGAGCTAGAATATTTTGTAACCTACTCTATTAGCTAGGTGCTCAGCTTGATATCTGCATATGACTAACGCTGCACCAGAGATGAGGTGACATCTACTCATTAAGGAGCTGGAGGAAGCCTTGAAGGCCACGGCAAATAACAAAGTACTAGGCCTCAGACGTGCTTAGAAAGAGAAGCAGACTCCCCAATAAGCTATTGAGGCTGTACAACATTTGTCTTTCTAATGAGTGTGTATCCTAGATAGTCATCAGTCATAAACCGGAAGTAGTTCGAGCTGATTGTGGGAACGACCGCGGCATTCCTCTGTTGGCCATTGGGGGCAGGGTGTTGCGAAAATCATTATCAAATCTCTCTCTCTCTCTCTGTATATATATATATATGTATATGATAGAAGCTGCTTTTGTGCACTGCGAATCCGTATGAGAGATCCTCTCAAAGTAAATAATGCAGTATTCCGTGTTGTGGAATTACATTAAAGTGGAGATAAAGATTGCCTTATATATATATATATATATACAGGAAAAAAGCAACAAGAATGGATTAGTCGTTCAGTACAATTGTTTCATACGAAGAACAGGTTTATTTAAAACTGCAATATTTGCAGTTTTAAATAAACCTGTTCTTCGTATGAAACAATTGTACTGAACAACTAATCCATTCTTGTTGCTTTTTTCCTGTTTATAATCACCCCACATTATTTTATGGTTAATGCCATAAAGATTTCTGGTGCATCTAAGCTAAGTACTACATTCATTTGAATTCATTAGAATTCATTTGAGTCTTAATTATTTTACTGAAATATATATATATATATATATATATATATATATATACAGAGAGGGAAAGAAAGAGGGGTGAGAAGGGGAAAGAGGGAAAACTAATAGCTATAGATAAATGTCAACGTCTATTGCCACTATATGGCATCAACTCCAAAACTAATATAACCATCACCATTCCTTCCTATCAACAACTTTTTGAATGCCCAGCTGACAAAACAGTAGTTGCATGAGGATGATAGTAGTGTCTCTACCTATATAAAGGAATAAAGAAAGAGATAGAGAGCTAGACAGATAGATAGATAGGTAGGCAGATAGAGAAGGCGAGAGAGAGCGGGGAAGCAAGATAGATATGTGCTTGTATGCTGAACTTTGGAAACCTCAATATGGTAACTGAGAATAATAAAAATCACTTCCCGCATGACGTATCGTTTCCCATTGTCCCGTATTGCAGTAAGACAGCATGTTGTGATTAAAATAACAAAAGTAAATTGTTCTGACATGGGGAACGAACATATGGAATATATGTAACTTTAATTATTATATATTATCATTTAAAATCCCGGTAAAAATATACGTAGAGAGACAGAGATGAAAATGGCAGTCATTATCGTTCGAAATCAAGATTTTTTAAAACTAAAAGCAGTTAGTAACACTGGTTAAAACGTTTGAAGACCGTTTCATTGGCTACTACTGAATGTTTAGTGAATAGAGCTTAAAAATAACTATTGATTACCTTGAAGTAATACCAACGAGAAATATGCATTTCAACTATATTTTGCTGAGAAAGCTTATATTTTATGCAAAATAGAAACTTGCATATATAAACTTGACGATACTTGCAAAGAACGAAAATGTGATGGACGAAATAATCTCACACTATCTTTTTGTTTTTATATTCCATCTTATAGAGTTTTATCAATATTCGTTTATAGCTAGATTTGAATAAAATATCATACGCACAAAAGAAATATGTAATGAAATAATAAATGTTATCTCTTCTGATTCCAGTGTATTTTTGTTTTCATGTTATCTACTGAGGAAATAGGTTTTTTGCACATATTTTGTTTCCAGACGTTATCCATCACTTTTAACAAAGATTTTTTTTGTACTTAATATTATCTCACTGACATCGGTCTCTTGTTAGGCTGAAAAACAAATGTATTTGTATTGTTATGACTATATATTTTAGTTTTACATGCAGGAATAAATAGTCATGTCATAACAAATATATTTACCAGTGCGAAGTAAGAAAAAAATTGTATTTTAATATCTAAACATGTTGTAGATGGTATATAACTGAATCAGTCTCCTATCACATAGAGACTCCAGTTATGTTATTGGTATCTTCAAATGATGGTGGAGAGAGGAATCTTTTCATTACGGTAGCGTGATGTGACATTCCTGTAACATTAGCTCTTTAGATTACGTACCACATGCGCTTTCACAAACAAGATGACGGCCTTCCGACGTCTTTCTGTAGTGTGAATTATTTAAGCGACATCGGAAATGAATGATTTGACTTTGTTAGGTTACATATGTCTTTTTTGTGATTGGTACGAGTTATAGTAGACCTCAATCAATATGGGATGGAGGAACTATACACTTTCTAATTTTGCCGGGGCTAGCAATCTCTAGGAGGGTATACTCAGCTTGTCAGCAAGCCAACCTGGGAATTCATTAACTGGTCGTAAATATGGTGGCAACAATAAGTGTCTTTCATTATTGATTGATAATGACGGCTGATAGGAATACGTTTCTCATAAAAGCAGTTTCAGCAATTATGAGCCCTAGGTGCGTAAGGAATGCCCTGCCATGGATAATCCATATGATGTCGGGGAATCGTTTTTCCTGATGAAGTAAAGGAGAGGTATGTGGTGTTTTCCACACTTAAGATTACATAATTTGATGTATCGACTCGGTCTTCAGACAAACGAGCTGCTTGTCTAGCAAACAGCGACTACATTTGCTCAGTCAGGCAACCAGTGAGTTGTGACAGCTGGTACAACTTTTATATGTATGCATTATTAGCTACAACATCCGAGCGTTACGCGGTGGTTATATTATCACGTTTAGAGCAAATGAAAGAAATCGCGCTCTCTTATGGTCACATATTTCCATTCAGTGCACCTGTAAACATTAAATGCAACCAAAGTTTGCCATCCCTACCTACTGGCTTACAAACTATTATATCTAGATATAGTCTGTGACATTCGATTCAGTTTGCCTACGTCTTCCATGGAGGAACTAATCGTTAAATATTGGACATGTGGAAACACCTCAGTAGGCTTGGGACAAGTTTTTATCACTCTCCACTCATCAACCCTCACGAAATCCTATTATGATTCAGTGATAACATTTGATTGCCCACAAGTACGAAATTACATGATCTCGGGAAACACAGCAGATGTGTAACGAGATTTGGCTGCCGTGCTCCTGTAGCGTTGTAAATCATATTGGTTGAAAATATGGCCTTCATTCCTGGTTATGTCCAGCACTACAAATTATCAATTTGGGTTCAGAAAGATACTCCATATAACTTCCAGCTGATTGGATGATGCGAACGCCTATTAAACGCTAAATAAGGCTGGTATCTCTGATATTCTGGCCACAGTGATAGCTACCTTTTCTATGTGAAGTGATTTCCGCTCATTGACAAGGTGAGTTTGCATCATATGTCACTAATTACCAACTTGACACGTCTCATTATGCATTCTGTTCTGAGTAAAGTCATGTTTGATTAATACTGGAAATTGAGAGACACTACTGACTTTATTGCGCAAGAATATGCAATATGTTCTTCTGGTTATTTATTGGTACTGACTATCAAATTTCTGTATATAATTTTGTTCAATGTCCTTGGAAATCTTAAATTTCCTCAGGGTGTTGTCTTCTTATTTTACTGTTATATTTTATGTTGTTATGCTTTTTAGGAGTTGCGTTTGCTGTGATATGATAGATGTAGGTGTGTAGTTATCTTAATACGAAATATTTATTTGTTGCTGTATATGCTTTATAAATCTTTGATTGTATTGGTGTTCATAATATTAGTTTCAAATATTGGCACAAGGCCAGCAAGTTCAGGAGTGAAAGTAAGTCAAGTACAGCGACTCCCAGAGCTCATCTCGTACATATTCTGTCGACCCCGAAATGATGTAAGTCGATCTTTGAGGATTTGAACTTAGAACGTGAAGACGCACAAGATGTCACCCAAGAATTCTGCCAGATCAACGCCTTACTAGTGTTTGTAGTATTAAATATGTAAATGGTGCCAGTTGATTTGATAGTGATGGTGATAATAATGCTGATGATCCTGGTGTTGCTTCTGTGGAAGGTGGTGTATTGGTTCGTCATTTCCATGCATCTGTTACGTACGTTGGATATTCCCAGCTGCTTTTTTAAAATTTTGTTTTCAATTTTTTTCCTTTTTTCTCTTCTTGCTGTATTTGACTTTCTGTCATGTATCACGCCCGTTAACCGTCTTCACCTAAAATTGAATTTCCAGTATAAGCGTTCCACACCCGAAAAGAGATGCAAGCGTACGTGCATTCTGAGCTTACTACCTATGTTATTGTCAGTACTTATTAGTTAATCCTTCAACCATTCAAATCTTCCCTTTGAGAATCAGGGCTCTCACTTGAGAAGCAAAGCTCCCAAGTGAATGGACAGTGGAGTATTTTCTACATTCAGCACGTATTTCAAACCTTCGCACTACGGCAATATTTGTCACAAAAGTTTATATAACCTTGAAGGAGAGAAGACAAAGGAAATTACGTTATAATAAAGGGATGCTATAACCAGTGACAGAAAAAAAGGGAACAGAGAGAGAGAGAGAGAGGATCTCAAAAGGAAAGAGGAAATCATGATGATTCTAATAGAAAGATGTTAAAGCCAACGGCTAGGAATATTTTTGGGTAGGGAAAATGATGGATGCTAAAAAGTGAAGATTATGAAACAAGACAAAATAGGAAAAAAAAACTTGCTTGTGTGGAGTTTACCTCATTCACTTTGCATTCTAGATTCTTCATTCCGGTCATTTATGAGGGCTTCCTTCATTCTTATACATTTCGTTTGTCATTTCCAATATGCCCACTTATTTATATACTTCTTCTCCATTTAATGATTTTTATGTTCTCATCATAATACAAGATCTATTCTATACTTTTTATGGATTTTTTCCCAGATTCATCTCTATCATAGCATATTTTTCCATTCTGAATGCCATCCTAATGTCGCTACTAAATATTTTTACGGCTTACATTATATTCCTACTGTTTGCATTATTATCACACTACTTTTATTTTCTTCTTATAGCTTGTATTATTGTTATTATTATTAGTTTTCGATAACTTCAGGCAAATTTCTACTGCATCACCTGAGATGTGTGTAGCATTGTGTGTTCTAGTTTTTGTTAGCGTCAGGAGAGTACAAACTTTTACCGTTATTCTATTGAATCAGTTCGTTTTGTTACAGGGTTTGGGTGGATTTTGTATTGTGGTGTGGTTTCTGTGCAATACGTGTTTGTTATTCGGTTGGATATCCAACCTGTATAGTACATGTTGTGGGATTGTTTATTTTAGTAGATGCTTATTGTATAGAGGGTGTTTTGTATTAGCGGATTGTTTTATTTGAGCTGTGCATTTAAGTGAAATGATAGTGATTTGCGTAGGATGTGAGTAGTTCCTAGTAGGTTTATATTTGGGATAGTGTTGTGGATCCAGCTATGACTTCAACGTTTCTGTCCTTTGTATTTTTATACCCAATGCTCCATTTATTATTGATATTGTTTTACCTCCATAACACGTATCTTTAATATTTCAACAATTTCTGGACTACTTTTCGGGCAATATTTTGTTTAGAAAGGAGCGCAATTTATTTAAGTTTGTACTTCGTAAAGGCTTATGCCAGGTGATTGCGGCCCGATCGTTGTCAGGCACCTTATTTACCACATGTCTTACCGTTACTTGTTTGGTTTCATGTTGTAGTGTTGGCATGTTGCCCTTTGGATATAACTACATATTCGGTCGCATCTGGTATCCAGATAATGATATTCAAATTTGGCTTTGAGTGGATAGTCGGAGATAATGTTGTCATCTCTCTCATTGCGTTGGTTGCATATTCTGCAGATTTTGCATTTGGTGTTAGGACTTGTTTTCATTATATTGCTTTTATAGTCAGTCGTTTATGGTCAAGCATGGGTCTTGTGCATCAAGCGTAGGTCCTTCCATCCAGAGATTTTAAGGCATTGTTGGCTTCAGTTTAGGCTCATATCTTCCCCGTCAAGGCGAGCGCCGTATTTGGCATGTATTGATTTTTATCTCCATTTATCGTTCCGTATGCTCTGTAGTTATCTCTTCATGTTTTTGGGTCTTTAATAATTTCACTTGTGTTATCATGTTCTACGTTTAATGTATTAGTGAACTTTGTTTTTGATTTAAATATTCTATCACCCACATGTATATAGAGAAAAGAGTTCTAATGTTTTCATGCTGCACCATTGCATGCAGTAGCCACCGACATTTTGTTTCCGAGCAGTGTTCTTGTCCAATAGTTGTTATTTTATAGTAGTTTCCTTTCTGTGTCAAGTCACAATCTTCTGAGCTGGGTAGGCATATTCTGTCTATATCCGCCTCGATGTGGTGACTTCGGTATGCTATAAACAGTTTCCAGGTTTTTTTTTCAAAGTTTCCCGGTTTACAGAATCGATAACATATCGACAGAAATGCTTAGCAACATTTCGTCCGTCGTTATTTCCTGAGTTCAAATTCCGCCGCGGCCAACTTTGCCTGTCATCCTTTCCGGGGCGAGAAAACCTCTCTCTGGGTCTTCTATCTGGATATGAGCTCATATAAGTATTGGTCAAAATATGCACGTCATTAATTTGGTAGTCAGAGAAACCAACGGTTTTCACGAGTTCGTAATAGACTTTGTAGGAATTTTCCTTCCATTGTTTGTCAGTTTAAGTTTAAGGACAACCGTTTACACGCCCCATAGAGTCAAAAGACGTATTCTGAGCAACCAGCAATGAATTTGAGCGGAGATAATGGTGAAAATTTTTGAGGTCACATAGCAGGTTCTCAGTTGTTGACAAATCACATCAAAATAGTGCATGTGCCGATGCAAATGACTTGTACACAATTGCACAATGACAATGAAAAAAAAAACGGAAATGTTAATATCATCATCAAAATTTTACTGAGCCCTTTGCAATCCAATATTATTGAATACACGTGTACGTATCAAGCACGAACTATATCATATTCTCATTTATCTCATTAACTTCATTTCTGACAGTTTATTAATTAATTATCATGGTAATTTTATTGGCCACATTAAATATTTATCAGCTAGTTCCATTGTGCAAAATATGTGAATCTGCTATAGCTTTTTCAACTCAACACAAAGTTATAAGTAGGAAAAAAGAGATTTTGTAAATATTTTGTAATATTTGAAATTGTTTCAAACATAAGTGCACGATTACTTCACAGAGACGTAGCACCAATGGCAAATTTACGAGATCTCTTCTCATTACCTAAAACTGTTTTTGATGAAGTTGTAACACGTTTTTAAAGATGTTAATGGTGGGCAGGAAGTATTCGTAATGAGAAAACGGGAGAAAAACAATATCTATATTGAGTACCAAAAATGTTATCATTCCTTTGCTCCTCCACTAAAAATACCTATTTCGTATAATTTGTAACCAATTTACACAATCAGTCAATTATGTATACGAAAAATCTAATTATTAATAAAAAAAAATCTGATAATGAGTAAATCCTTTAGCATGCTGTTTTCTGCTATGTTGTCTTTTACCCGCTGAAGAAGTAAGAAAAACATAATCTGTTGAAAATTCGCAAGTATAAAAATACCTACGAAATTACAGAACGGTGAAAAATTAAGAATAAAACCAAATATTGGAGAAATACATTGCGTAAGTAATTGGATACGATATACACGGAAAAATATTCAGAATAATTACAATAATACCTGCAAAAACATCGAACATCCTATTATATATTGTGAGGAAAGAAACTCAGAAACATAAACGTATTTGAAAGACGTCAATTAAGTGTATGTCTCAAGATGTAAGAAACTATTTATTTCAATGTGTTGTATTGGATGGAAAGAAATCTATGAAATGTTGAATAACACAATATCTAATCAATTTTATTCTATTTTTGAATACCTCTTCAGATTTTTTTAATGAATTTCAATTAAAATATGGAGCACAAGAAAATTGTCAGTATCTAGTTAGGCGGTATTGTGTTTTTGACGCATTATACAAAGGTATACGTACTGCTTTCCCACCCTTTTTCTTTTACATATTCTGTCTGTTTCCTGTTAATGAGGCCGGTTGTACATTTCCATTACATCAACATTGCATCTCACGATCGAATCTCAGTTATTGACTTGTTATTCTGTAAATATATCGGTTTCAAATTTTGGCCCAATGCCAGTAGTTTCGGGGGAGGGGTAAATCGATTAATCAACTTCATACCTGAATTGGTACTTACTTTATCGACACCGAAAGAATGAAAGGCAAAGTCGACCTCGGTGATATTGCAACTCAGGACGGTATGACTGAGGAATGCCAGCTCGCCGTCTACTCTTTAATTATAGCAAAGTATGAAAAGAAACCCAAAGTAATACATGTGAACACTCCTTAGTCAGTTGTTAGATAAATCCACAACGTTTTCCCCATCGCAAAAATACTGTCTCAATTCGATAAGGGTTACAAGTGACTCCTGTAAAACTTATAGTGATGACGTTACACCTACATAAAATCGCTCAATTAACACCCACAGTTGCACTTACTGCTGATATGAAACTCCGCGTATTACGGCAGAACATCATTTTAAATAGCCCAGATTTGCAGCAGAATGCTGCTTATCGTCGACTGGATTGTTTAAACAATTCTGTTTGGAGGGTACTGTATCTGGTCCCATTTACCCGAACTTGTTGCGAGAATCGCCGTGCTAGGCATTCAAGAAGACCTTGAACACGTAGGATTTTATTTCCAGCAAGATGGGGTAACAGTAAAGGATTATATTTATGTCTCATGTATTTATAATTTCATATATGACTTTCTATATATGTTCGAATAACAAACTTTGCGTAAGTAGTACTATTGATATGACAATCGGTATGAAATGCTGTATTCCGGTTATACAATACTACAAACTGAGAGGAAGTCCAGATATTAAGCAAATATTAAGAGTCTAAAGTGTCAGAAATATATTATCTAGGTGTCAATACATGTGAGATAAACACTGCCGGCAAACATTAATATAACTTTTTTCCATCACAGCTACTTCTTTTTTTTTTTTTTTTCAAGGTAAGTTACTTTACGCTATTCCAATATAACTGTAAGTAAACTAAGCGATTAGCGTTCAATTATTAAAGGGATTTAGAGATAAAAACACTTATGTGAGGCTTAATATTTTGCTAAGAGCCTTTTGCATCATGAATATTAAACTGATGGCAACTTTTTCAGGACATTAAGATATCCGTTAGATTTTTCCATGAGCAAGATCGCAAAAAAAAAAATACAACCAAACAGACTGACAAGTGTATGTGAAATTACAGAATGGTGCGATAATAGATTCGGGCGTAAACTTCTGATTTAAACATGAAAGCAAAGCTGAATTTGCGAACATTTTGCAAGGAAACACCTACCAATACCACTTCAATCTTGTTTTAAGAATACATAGAAAACTATGAGCGATTTTTTTTTTCTTTCTAAAAATATATTTAGTCATTTCACTCACAAGACAATATATTGTGTCAATTGTTTTTGTTGATGGAGTTGTTATTGGTGAACTACACCTCACCAACCCTGATAGCCCGTATTTTTGGTAGTAACATAAGCTCTTGTGCGAACTTCTGTTTAGAGGTAAATCTATCATTATATTATAGCGTAGTACATTTCCTTCTATAACTCTAAATGATTATGAGCCGCATGTTGAGTCAAAGATATCCTTTGTCGAACGATTAGAAACCGTGAACTCCTTCATTGTATCGGCGAAAATGATATTCTATAATTGTAAATATGTATTCATATGCTTTTGTTTTGTTATAAGTATTGAAATTTGAACTATCATTGTGAAAAAATGGAAAAAAAGAACTGGTACATTTTGGTGAGGCCGTGTCTTCTCTGGATATAAGAAACAAAAACACCTTTTTAGTGGTCATTAGAAATGCCCATGTCGTCCACCGAATCCACGACATCACCAACAGTCACTACAGCAGATCGATGTAAAACATCGCCGAGCAACTCAAGTTGCAAGGGTTTGAGTTCAGATGTTTAGATCACGATGATAGAAGATACAGGTCCACTACACAATGCGTGAGAATATGTCATGCGGTGACCTTCAAATGCCATTTGGCTTTTGGTTTTCCATATTGGTTCCAATCGGCTTTTGCGAATGCGTCACCGGTCGTTTACAATGCAAATGATGTTTTGGGACACACCGCCATAGGCGTTATGCACTCCTTATCCTGTGGCCATCCTCCCATGAAAGGTACTATAATTTTTTTCAGTTAGGACTACGCGTTATTAAACATGTCCCTTTGGCGTATGTCAGGGAAATTAAGTAAAATAAAACGCCTGTTCCACACACATCGAATTTCTTCTTCTTCTTCTTCTTCTTCTTCTTCTTCTTCTTTTTCTTTTTCTTTTTCCTCTTCTTCTTCTTCTTCAACACCTATCGCACCACCTACTCCTCTTCATCGTCTGAGATACAATTTTCAAATTAATACATCTATCTAGATCTTATACGGGCTGAACTGTTGTACCGAGTAAAATAAACAATAACACAATTACTTCCTAACTCTAGGATACTTGTGCTTCGAAACTTTCATAATATGAGAAGATTAACTTCAACAACATAAAATTTACATGAAGCTGATCTGCATTCTTTAAAGATTTTACAACAAAACCGTTAAGCGAACTTTACTAATATCTAATATTTGGTTTTCATACTTCAAATTGAATTGTTATGAAAATATATTTAATAGGGAACAGATAATTTATAAATTTACACCGCTTTTATTGGAATTCTTAGACTGTATAATAATATGGAATATTGTCTATATATAAATATCAGTATTGAGGCTTATATTACTTAGAGCGGACGCCTTCCCATATCATACACAATAACTCAAACAACACCGGAATTCCAGATATATTTAGAAAGAAATAAACGAAACTATATTAATGTGCATAATTCATTTGGAGACGGACATTGAATGTTGTTGCCTATTCCGTCATAAAGCATATTTAATGGCTTGGTAGTGTGTCAAGAAGTCCTATAGATAACAAATTTAAATCAAATATTCTCATCGAAGATAATTGACATTGGGTTGATTGAGTTTGCATAACACTAAACATTCTGACAAAGATCAATCGAAGGAAAGATTTGAATAGGAGCCAGCATAATCAAATAGTGTGGTTGCTAGGGAGTGAGGTATTAAATAAGACTGGAAAACTTTGAAATTAATTAAGATATCTTGGTGTGATTGAAACCACGATTTATTGCATGTAATCGCCATTACATAAAACTTTGAATATTTCTCTTCTAGATGAATGCTTGTCAGCTTGTAAGAAAGACCCCGTTTTATTTGATGTCTTAAAGATAAGGATTTTCGTTCAATAATGACAGTCATTGTTCAATATTTAAAATGCTAATGCAAAAGGAATGTGTTTATATTTGTAAAGCGTCTATAAAATCCGCATCCTTTCGATAGTTAAAACTAGATCTATGACACATTCGTTTATCACGTTTGACAACATTCACACACCATATCATTGATAAATAATCTTGAATCGATACATATTACTATTATCATTTATAGAGAGTGCTGTTGCAAACATCAAGCAGATACTTAAAAATTCTAGTGTGAAAGACCCCCTTCCACCGAAATTTGAATAAAGCGGCATGCGAAATGGAAAATTCAAAGCAAAGAAACATGTTTAATTATTTAGGGTTTTCTTTACTAACTTTTCAGTAGATGTATATTAAGGAAAATTGATTGATTTTCGGATACACCATCTCGTACTACACTTGAAAAGAATGCGAATAGACGGTGACATTTCTTCAATCATTGCTCGTATAATTAAGGATCATAAAATTACAGAAGTAATTTGCCGAAGATTTCAAGAAATAAGCACAACTTTGTATCTCAGAAAACCATTCATTTGGACGTTTAGAGAACAAAGAAACTTTCCTCGTCGGCTAATCACGAATACAAATGTTAAGATACATGAAGCATTTTAATGTCATTCAAATCTATTGATAAACACACCGATCGATGTCATACATATCAATATTATATGTATATATATATATATATATATATATATAAATATGCGTGTGTGTGTGTGTGTGTGTGTGTGTGTGTGTGTGTACATTAGAAAATCTGGAGATTCTACTAGAGTAGATGCAAGCGTTAATTTATGATTTATAAAAGCATGTGACATATCAATAAAAATCTGTAAATGTAAGACCATCCAGATTTCTGGGTACTTTATTTCTTCTAATATATAATACGCGTACATCACCTCCAAACCTTCTAATACACACAGACACTCACATAATTACATATATATATATATATATATAAACGTATGTATGAATGCGTGTGTACGTGTGTATGAGTGTGTGTGTATGAAAATGAAAAGAGACGACAAATGATGAATAGATAATTATCATATGAACTTAATTAGCTTACAGCTGTTTCCACTATTGGATGAGGAGGCATTATGTTTGAATGCCTCAGTTTCCTCCCCTTACAGTTTCATCAGAGCCCCGATCACAAAGTGCCACTTCATGATAGTACTACATGTTTGAGGATCTGATGAAACTCTAAGGTGTTACTCAGACACACAACTACGAGTCCGTCGCATATTTTTGTGGAAACAGCCCAAAGCTGATGCAGTTCATAAGATAATCATTTAATCCCTTGTCATCTCAATTCTAGTTACCACTCTATACTCGACTCAAGTCATATCGAACATATAGATGTACATTCTCTATTCAACTCTATATAGCAACTGCTGCGGTACATATACTTGTTTTCGGTTTTGGAGTGCCATGGACGTTATCATATACAGGCACAAAATACAACAGTATTTAGGCTGATGAACTCAATTTATTCCCTCAACGGTCTCCAATTCTTAGAATTCTTTAGCGAATTTTATTCTGTGTGTATCGTTCGGAACACGTCTCCTTTTTGCAATATCTTTACACATTCTGTCTACGTACGTCGAAAGCACGGCAGAAGATCATGAGCATACTACAAAAATAATCAATAAAACATACTTATGCAAATCAGAATTTGTCTGAAGTATATTCAATATGTAAATACTTATAAAAACTTAAATGGAAATTGCCTGAAAAGGTATACTACTTTTTCATCTGTACAAAACCGATTCAATTTTATGCAGTATTCTTACATCATATTTAATTGAAGAAGAATATCCCAGCAACTAGTTACCGAAAACTTCCTGTAGAAATGTTAAAAAAAATTTTAAAACAAAAAGCAATAGTTTCAATAAGACTAGTTTTTAACATAAGCAATGCATATTGAAAGATATTTGGTTGCTAAAGCGAAATGGGGAAAACACTGTTCTTTTAAATCATCAAAATTCCTAAGATAAACATTTTCTGATCAGATTTTAGTCAGTAACAGAGATAAACTACTTATACTTTTAATATTCTGTTTTAGTGACAACATCCACATCAATCTACAGTGTCTCTATTGTTCCCAAGATGCGATTATCGGATCGTGTATATGGCCATTGCATATTTTCTGTGATATTAAACATTTTTATAGTCTGGGTGTATCAGTTAATCTCTTGGATAATCTGAGATGATCAATGTATTCCGAATCCCGGTATTACATCTAAAAAGGAGTATCGTATCAGTATTTAAAATGCAGAACATTCCTCTGGAGTAATTTACATCTGCTATAGTTTCAATGGATAGAAACACTTAAGGAATGACTTGCTCTCGTCATATTATAAGTAGAGCCAGGATAGAATGCTTGATTCAGAAAACGATAATTAGGTATATTATAATGATTGATATTAATTTCTTGACCGAGCATCGATAATATGTCACATTTGCCGTTGTTTTTATTTATCAATTTCTTAATTAACTATGGTAAGCTCTTCTACTCCAGACTTCGATCATTACCCTCACTTGGCCATGTAGCTCAGAAAATAACTTCTATCGTGTTTGCTACACTTTATTTTAGATATTCGTGCATGAAAGATTTAACTTTGTAATGCAGAATAGTATTACTTGGCTATTTATAAATAGGTTTGCCTCTTTACATATTCCAAAGTAGCGAAAATATGTATTCTAATTAAATATAAAAATACAATCTCCCGATAAAATGCCAGTAAAGAAAATTTAGCTGTTTTATCTATGTTAATTTAATGTGTGTATTGCTAATACAATCAATTTAAATATTAAGAACTGAACAAAATATGTTCATGTCATCTATATCAATGGCTGTAAACACATTTTATAATTTAAAAGTTTTTTCGTTTATATTTGTTAAAATTCGTATCGAAAGGAAGTTATGTAATTTAAATTATATTAACTTGGGGAATATATTTACATGTATAAACTGTTTAATCTATTTTCTATTTACACTGATATACGTCAATGTATATTTTCTATCAACACGGTTTTAACTTGTAAAAGAGATGGCGAACAAATGTTATTTTTGTAGAACTGCTTCCGGATTAATTGTATTTTAAAATTATATTATTATTAAAATTTGTTTAGTAATTGTATGTTATGTATATTTATGGATGTTTTGAGAGTCAATATTTGTTGCCAATAAAAATAGCAGTTATTATACAAAATATAGGAAAGTTTTCAAGTATAAAGCCATTAATACGCTAACCAGGAGTTTACACTGATCAACCACAATTAACTTTCTACAATAGAAGTGATAGCAATTAATATATGGCGCCACAAATAACCTTCAGAAAATAGCAGTCAATATGTGTGAGATAAGCAGTTTGCTTCCCAACCCCATGGTGGCGGTTTCAGTCCTACAGCGTGGTACTTTCGGCAAGTATCTTCTACTATAGCCTTGGGCCGACCAAAGCCTTGTGAGTGGATTTGGTATACGGAAATTTAAAGAAGCCCGCCGTATATATATATATATATATATTATATATATATATATGTATATATGTTTACACACACACACACACATATATATATATATATATATATATATACACATATATATACATATATATATATGTATACACACACACACATATATATATACATATACCTACATGCATACATACATATAAGTATATGAACCTATGTATTTGTGCGTATGTGCCTGTCCCCGAACCATTGTTTGACAATCGATGTTGGTGTGTTTACATCCCCGTAACCTAGCAGTTCGGCAAAAGAAACCGATAAAATAAGTACTACGCTTGCAAAGAACATGCCCTGGGGTCTATTTCTTCGACTGAAGGTGGTGCTCCAGCATGGCCGCAGTCAAATGATTGAACATGTAAAAGAATAAAAGAATATAAGAACTTGCTTTACTCTGGTGATAGAAGAAGATTTCATTGAAAAATGAAAAATACGAACTAAATGGAAGTGACTTTGCAATTCAAAGCATTGGCTTCAAATTCTATTTCCTACTGGCTCTATTGACAGCCACCCAGTTGCGCAAGAATTCACGATCTTCAAAGGCTCTTTATCATTAATAGCAATGTAAAATTGTTTGTGGGCACTTTTCTTGTTGAAGAAAGGGAGCACCGTTTATAGGTTTCGGATACTAGAAATTCCAAATTTATGGGCAAGCATTCAGCACAGATAAGGGATTGTATCAACTGTAAAGAATGACATACGCATCTACATAGAAGTAATGATGGAACTTCTTTTAATTTCTGGAAAATACTATTGTTGACTCCTATCATTACTGTAGCAATATTGGTTCCTAGAGCCTGCAAATTTTTTGTATCTAATTTCTTTTTCACTAATTCAAGTTTTTGTGAGTGTCACTATAATATATGATAACAATTCCTAACGTCTTGTTTATCGATATATCATTGGATTCATGTAATAACAAGCTAACTTTTCTATCTCCAAAATCAAATCTCCATCAAAATATGGAGCTAAAACATTTCTCACAATATTTGCACATTTTGTACGATGCAACTTCACTTTGGATATAATATCTCTATCAGACATATAATTCTTACATAACTCTATTAAGTGATCACAGTTATTAAATTATGAGTAGCAACAAATAAATATTGCTACCTTTGCTTCAAGCAATAGATGCCTTATCATTTTTGGTTTTAATAAAATTGGTAAGAGGTATCATTTTCTGTGGAGTTGATACCTTATGTTTCTTTGCTTCACAGTGGCTTACTAAAAGAGAATATTTTGTCAACACGTTACATCTGCAATATCTGGAATATGCATTAGATTGGTCACTAGGTACTTCACACAACCACGTAGTAATCGCTGGCATCTTCAGCCATTCCTTTAGGATATTTTGCTGGTACAAATTTGATTTTTCTCTGCTCATCATAATGTAGTGGGAAGCAAGAAAATAAATTGAATGATTACTGAAAATATAAAATTGAAAACACAACTTATGACTTTGCCGTTAACAATTCTTTCATTCGTCATAAACAATTCTTATGTTTGCTGCTTACAAATTCTTGAGGTGAAGAATAATTATTCAGGATGTAGGGTGGCTTACTAATAAATGGAAAAGTAAAACCTGCGGAAATCCTAAAACTGTGTTTTCATATAAGCCTGGGAACATCATATTTCGCTTCCAATCTAACATTTAATATCTATTGGTAAAACCACAAATATAATTACAATACTCGAAAACATAAGTAAGTAGAAATATAAAGGAGGAGACTCTGCCGCCGCCGTACTTCTATACAATATATTTAATCGAAAACAAGCATTAAAAAACACAGGCCTATTTTAAAACAGTCGAACTGAAAGTAAGTCAATCAACCTGTCATGATAAAGACTCATAACTACAGAATAAAGCATTGTAAGGGCGAATTTCCATGCTCTCGTTCTTTGCAACATATTTACATTATTATGTAGTGAGTTCAGGTGCTGACATGAATTATCTTCTCCCACCCACACCACTCTGTATCCAAGCAGATTTGAGTGGGGCTAGAGAAGTTCATACTTGATAAACTTCCTTTTGATAAACTTTCATTTGAAGTTTCAAGAAAGTGAAAGACAAATTCAACGATAGCGGAGAGAGCTTAAATTTTATCTATAAGATACATTAACGAAAGTAGATAAGGAGGAAAAAGAGGAAAAAGGGTAACTATTGTGGAAATGTTATGATCAGACAAAAATGCTAAAAAACATGCTAAATGACATTTTAAACATATTTTCCTTGCTAAATGCTGAAAAAATAAAAATACTAGATCTTTTATATAAAATATGCTAAATTGGCAACCCTGACGTTTACTGTATATCTTGCACCTATCACATAATGCTTTATTGATCCATTATTATATCTATTAATTACTACGTGGATTTTATATATTTATAACTAAATTCTTACAACTAACTTTTCATTATTTTCTGATTAACTTTTCCATTTAAACTATATTTGGCGCTATCTCCATCATATATATATATATGATGGAGATAGCGCCAAATATAGTTATATATATATTTGTGTGTGTGTGTGTGTGTGTGTGTGTGTACGTATGTATAAACTTTAATAACAGTTTTTCTTATAACTACTTACCATAAAATTAAACATTATCCTCCCTATTCTTCCAGTATTTTATTAATTATTTTATTTTTTCTTCCTATTTTGGGTAGAATGTTTTAATATTTTATCCACATAACTTATTATTTAATGAAGTACTTTTTGCTTTATACCTTGCACACCTCTCTAAGAAGATATAATATGCACATTTTCTCTCTAGCCTAATTTATTTACTTGCTTTGCTCAATTTATTAATAATGACTGTTTTCCGTTAATTTTATATTTGGTCCTGTTTACGCCTACATATACATAATATAATTACAGTGTACTTTTAATAATCTCCAAGTAAGCAATTTAGCAACTTTTATAATTCTTGTATATCCTCCTATTTAAACGCATGTTGATCTCATGTGTTTAATAATTTGAAAGTTTTTAAATCGTTTTTGCATTCACCGGTTCGTATTTTGTGTATGTCCATAATTTAATTTGTTCCTAGTTTTTCGTAAGCTCTTCCCCTCTAAATCAAACTAATTGTATTATATGAACGCAACCTGTAGCTATTTCCTAACACACTGTAAATAACTATTATTTAGTCCTACCGGTTTTCACTTTGGTAAGTCCCTAAAGTAGCTTATTCCTAAATTTTCTTTGGCCATTCACCTCTATATGAATACCTACTTCCAGTTTTGAGGGCTTATATTTAACTATTTGTATATCTAACTATGTAAATACTTTTATTAATAAATTTTAATTTACTTTGTTGAATTCACCCATATTGAAGCCCTTATCACTTTTATTAGCATATTTTTATTCCCTTTAAATCCAAGTTTTGCTTATGTTATCTATCATATCTCCATACATTAGAAACTTAACATATTTTCCTCGGTATCTCACTATACGAACGCTGCACATCTGAAATCTTTAAATTTTAATTTTGTCCAATAGTTCATTATCTTTATTAGTCTAGCTCAATAATAAATTTCAAGGGGTGAAAGTTTATAATTTATAATTCTTTATTCATTTATCTATTTTTCTCTCTTTATCTATTTTTGCACTTTATCTATTTTGATTTATTTACTTTACTTTATTCATGCTTTTATTTGTAAATTTAAATACCTTAACATTAAAATTATTATTGGTCTTTTAACTATTTAGATATTTATAGTAAGTAATATATTGCCTGAATGTATTCCACCTTAATTTTATATTAGTAACTATACACACATTAAACTCTACATAATTTCATATTGATTTATTAAGAATAGACATAATTGTATCATATGACATTTTTACCAATTATATCTACTTGAACTTTCTTATTCTTAACACTTCACATCAATATATTGTTTTACAACTCCATTATACACAACGTTATTCCTCTTCTAAGGCTTTTACCGTTTGTATGTTCTTTGTGTATAATTTTGGCAGTTAACAGTTTGCAGCCGTTTACTCAACATACAGGAATTGAATAAGTATTTTGAATATATTTATCTACCTCTGAAGAGATTCGACTTTCAAATAGTATTAAATATAATTAATAAATTTTCTGAGGGTCTGAATTGAAACAGCTGTAATGGATGTTTGCCAATTTTTAATTAATAAATAATAATGAATTAACTACCTCTCTATTTTCTCATCTTATATATATATATATAGACACACACACACACACACACACACACACACACACACACACACACACACACACACGCACATACTATATATATATATATATATATATATATATATATTATATTAAATTAGAGATAAAACCACTGTTAGGCAAATCATACAATGAAAAACTTAAGCCAATACATAAGATTATTTAATTTATATTTTTTAATAATTTTGTTATATATTTAAATAATATAAATTAAATAATCTTATGTATTGGCTTAAGTTTTTCATTGTATGATTTGCCTAACAGTGGTTTTATCTCTAATTTAATATAATATATAAAAATCTGATTTTTCCCTGTAAGTTTGGATTTATTCCCTAATATTTATTATATATATATATATATATATATATATATATATATATATATATATATATACATATTTTCATATTGTATTTATACATTGTGGATTTGAATATTAAAATGTAGAAGTGTGTAGTACACACTTCGATACTACTTGATGCATATGTATGCATTAAGTTTAGCACCTTAACTGAAGAAGTACGATGGAAAATTAATCTATTTTGCTCATTGATACAGAAACTTGAGACTGGGGGTAACTCCAAAAATATTTTTTTTATTTTCATTTCTTTGAAATTACTTTTATTTGTGGTTTGGGATTTGACGGCCCATTCTAGCATGTAAGGTATCCTGTTAAAGGTCACGTCTTTCGCGTAACTATTTTGTACACTATTTCATATATATATATATATAAGACTGGCTTCTTTCAGTTTTCGACTATGAAATCTACTTACAAGACTTTGGTTTTCCCGAATCTATTGTAGAATGCACTTGCCCAAGGTGTCATGCTGGGCCTGCAATCGGACCCATGTGGTTGGGAAGAAAATGTCTTAACACTGTACCTACACAGCCTCGATCAATCTCTTTTGAATGTCATAAACGCAATTTTACTTGCATGATGTGATTTTTGCAATTAATATCATTTTTCATTTCCAAAATATTATCTATTTCAACGAAAATCCTGAAGACGCTAAATATCTGATATGCCTCGTTTCGATAAATTTAGTTATTGTATTTAATCTTATATTAAATTCGCAGTCTTAGTTATATTTAACATTGGTTTAGCTGCTTATCACTCCTGGACATAAATGAAGTACAACTGCTTTTTTTGCATTCGGTGGATTCTTTTAATGTCCAAATGAATCTCCAAAAATTCACTGTCGCTAAGTACAGTACCCATCTGTAATAAATGAATGAAACTTGAGAAACTACTATAGCCAAAAATGTATAGACTTCGGAATATATACAACTGAAGAAATGCAGCTCTTTTAATCAGTGCAATTATAAAAGACACATTGAAAATGTCAACTATGTCTTTTATACTGTTGCACACTGAACTAAATGACCAATGTAACAAACAAGGTTTACTAGTATGGGACGACTATTGAATGCTTGGAAACTATTACGTGGATGATCTATACGACTATATTTTAAAATTTTATAGCTTGAGACAAAATGATTTTAAGTTATTGTTGAACAATCTTACCTATAACCGCAATTTTGATAACGTATGGCAGTAGATATCTAATGAAGAAGAAAATATATTTGAAAGTGTTGTTGCTACATTACTACATTACAGCTGAATACGAGAATATTTATGAGAATATATTTCGGCTCTTCACTTATTGAGTTCTTTCAGACAAGTCATGGATAATTTCACTGCTTCAGTCGACTAGCTTTGTCACAGCTTCTTTCATTGAACATTATGTTACTCATAAAAAAAAGAATTGTAAGTCAAATACAAAGATATACGTTCTCGGGAATCGTAAACCTCCTAACCAGCGAATGTTAACCTTCTGTTTACGTTCGATCGAATACTTAGTTAAGGATGCCATATATTGGAACACTGAATCAGTGAAACATTGATTTCCTATGTATTGTGTAATAGCTACAGTTAACAACTGAATGCATAAGAGGTGACTTTTAGAATCAAGAACTTTTAAGAATCACAATGAATGCAGACTATGACAAAAGCAAAATCCATGATTCATAAACAGCAGATTGTTGCTGCATCTTTGATTAAACATTTGAAATTATTTTGATGCCTATCAGAAAATATTAAATCACACTGGGTTCACAGCAATTATTTAAGTTGACACGACATGATTTTGGAAATTAATATGACGGTATAATTGCAAATATTTCATTGAATTTTTTCTGAATAACTACTGCTTTGTCTGTAAGCTGAATATTTATTTGTTGCGTGAATTTTGCATATTATATTATTATGTTGCTACATTCTAATGTGTTCTTTTAAACACAATTTGATTTATTATGTAATTATTTCGAAATATTTCGGCATGTCAGAGTTCAAATATAGTATTTTTTCAAGTAAAACCCCCGTGTATTATGGGATTCTTTCCTCTAAACCTTGCATATATGGTCGCAGACATGACTTTGTAGTAACCGCATGGTTCCGGATTCACTACCATAACATGGCAACTTGAGTATTTGGGGAATTTTCTTCTGTTATATCATGCGTTTTTTGCGTAAACTCTCCCTATATATATATATATATATATATATATATATATATATTATATATATATATATATATATATAGATATATATATATATATATACCAAAGTGTACGTACGTCGCTATATACTTATATACAAAAAATACAAAAATGGAGGAGAAAAAAAACATCTAGACAGTCTATTCAAAGAAAACAAGGACGGGAAAAAACAGAGAAATGGTACACAAATACTAATAACATGGCATTAACAATGGAGTATTTCGACTAAGGACGAATTAAATTATGCTGGCGTGTGTGGAAGTACAGATTTGACAGGCACAAGGAGGAATACAGATGTTGCACGGATGGTAGTCGGACCAAGAAAGAATGGTCAGGTTTTCTTTCTTGGTCACCGGTCACGTAGGGAGAGAAGAGAGTGAGGTAGAGGCAGAGTCCCTCTCAGTTTTGTCTCGCCCCTCCTTCATTCTTCTATCCCTCTGCCTCTACCTCTGTCTCTTCTCTCGTTGTTAATGTCCTGTTATTTGTATTGTGTACCATTTCTCCGTTTGTTTTTTCGCCCCTTGTTTTCGTATCCATTCGCTGCGTTCTTCCAAGGAATCTAGGGGTCTTATCTTAGTTTTTCCTTGGGGCTGGCCAGATTGGAGCAATCTCGAGTATAATCAGCCGAAATTGCAAAGATAATCTGGAGTTTGCCTGAGGAAAGGAAACTCCGAATGACCTGTCCTTGTTTTCTTTGTATCATCTGTCTTGATATTTTGCGTTCTTGTCCCATATTTGTATTATATATATATATATATATATATATGCGCCCACGTGTGTGAGTTTGCTTGCCTTTGTGCTTTTGTCTCGAAATGCCGCCTGATAACCGGTGCTGCTTTATTTACGTCCCTTTTATTTAGCGTTTCGGCACAAGTGCCCGATAAAATAGCTAACAGGTTTCAAAAATGCACAACATTGGGCTTGATTCATTCAATTCCTACAGACTCTGGTAGCTTGTGCTTCAGCCTGTCCGTAGTCTTATTACCGAAACATAACATATAAGAGATATATGATAGTAACAAATAATAAAACCTGACAAACGTCATTGTTAGGCTAACCGAATGTTATTTTTTTTTCAAAGAATGGGTATAATTTTTAAATAAGTGTTCTGAAACACAGAAATAGATGACAAAGTTAATGAAAACTAACCCAGAACAAGCCTATTCATAAGGGAATGAGATATGTTCAGTTGAAACCTATGCTGTAATTGGAACCATAAAAATTCCCGTTTAAGGGAGCAACTGCAACACATAGAATGAACATTGACGGAAGATGTACAGCATTAATCGAATCAATATATATTCGATAATTTTCTCTATTTCCTAAAACTGACAGTAAATTTTATTATTAGTGTGTAATAATATGAAAACACCCCCTACGCATTTCGGCGGAAATGAAGGATAACACAATAAGCTATTAAATGTCAACTGTTCGCATGAGAATTTGTTACTTGGTTATTACTAGACTAATGTAAGCTGAAATAAACCATTATGTAAGATAAATACCAGACAGTCTCTATCCTATGATTAAAAAAAAGCGATTGTATGTGTTGCTTTAATCAACGATTATATTATTTTCCTGTCTATAATAGAAATATTATATATTAATAAACTCTACATATTTTAGTATATACAAAATGACTGTACACATATTGCAGTTTTGAAACTCTCTTTTAGTTCCATAAATCGATCAAAATTATTCATGTGACTAAATATATTTGTGATAGAAAACAATCTTGGGAATTATTTTATCTAATATTCCATAATAATGGTCTCCAGTAATATTTACATAGTCTGTCTTGTGCGTGTTTATATATTTACATGTCTGTTGCTCTCATTGTATGTGCTTTTATACCGTTCGACATTTTACTGTAAATGAATAGCATATGTCACCAGACAACCTTTGATTATAGTATACTGTAAGCTTTCATTGCAAGTGAAAATGTGTTTTACATTCGTTTAGTGTTTATTTTTCCACCTTTAAACATTTTTATGTTTTTCTTTCATTATTTCTTTTATGAAAGCTTCGGCAGAATTGAATATCAATGTCTGACATTGGACTGAAACATACAGAAGATAATTTCCTGTCACCTGCGCTCTTGTAGACGAAATTGAGTAAAGTATGAAGGCAAATATAACCTAAGTATTATATATCTCTGCACATATCCCTCCAGCTACTGAGGAAGGCAGCCGTTCGACATGCTAGAAATAGCAAATAAATATTTGTTAAATTTTGTCCTGCTGCCCGGTCCTCTTTATATCATGACTAAAAAGGTAAGGGACAATAATGTCTAGAACATTTCTGATCACGGGTATACCCAATCAGGATATTCTAGCTTTAAACAACATCAGCAAGTACAATAACAACAATACTTCCGAATGTTTCCTAAGTTGATATAGCACACTAGCTCTATCCTGAATAATTACACACTTCCAAATACGTTCTTCCAAATGTATTCTAAGTTGATAAGATGTTAAGTGGCATTTACGATTTCCGTATATTACGATAAATATATATCGATTTGTCTGCGTGATTGCTAGCCATATATTTACTGGTTTAACAGCACATAAATGTTTACGCTCAATTTAATAAGACAATGACACTCTAATCGCAAGGACATCCTTATACTATACAAACCATAGCTTATATATTATAAAGTTGGTGTGTCAATCATTGATAAATTTGATGTGATAGTCTGTTAGTGGAAACGGATACGTCATGCCAAAATTCTATGGCAAGTATTTAAATAAATGGCTTTAGAAATGGCGTACCAAGGAGTATTTTGACATGACTTCCATAATTCATCCGGTAAATTAGAAATATGAGAATCTACACAATGAATGTAAGTAGATGTGTAAGAATGGGATAAAAATACGAGAGGAAAAGATGTGATAATGTGGTGAGTGGTACGTGTCAAAATTATAATACAGACCAAGTTTTGTGTAATGAAGGGAACTAGTGTTTCCTTGTTTCATTTCTAGCCTATATGTCTTGATGTTAGATTCTGCAAACTGATTTGCTCTTAACGCTCTTCAACGATATCTCTACCAACATACTTATTCACTAACGAACGATGGAAATACACGCATATATGAAATTTGTAAGTCCCTGGTTAGTGTGAGTGAAGCGTAAACAAATTCTGTACCAATAAGATAGACTGTAAGCATATTCCTTATGTCGTTGTTTATACGAAACGTTATATTGTGCTTAATCGTAATCGGTTATCACTCGACAAAACCTATAAACTCTATTCATTTTTGTTGCTATATTATCTTGTAAAAGGACATTTTAAATCTAAATTTACAAAAATAATGGATAAACTTGTTATGGAAATATTATATAGAATTCCAACAGAGAAAAGACCTATAATGCATTTTCTGCGATGCTAAAATGTAATAGGATATTTGGGCTGAGATTCTGTGACTTCTAAATCTTTCATTCTCAACTTACAATTTTCAAATTTAAATGCGTGTTGTTCTCGTGTCAATGGTATGGTATAAATTGTATAACTAATAGAATACCTATCATCGGATTTAAAATAATATAATGGTAAATGCTGCAAATTTTTATGATTTCGAAATAAATATCGTGGTAGCAGTATATATTCTTTTTCACGTGAGATAAATATGTGTTGAAGTACTGTTTCTAGTCGTTATCAGTACAGTTAAGTCCCGTCTCTTAATTGCGGAGTTACGAGTGTCTACATTTTCATCAACTGACGAATTTTAAATGATGTAATCCATGAGGTGCAACATAAATTAGTTAATATTAGTTTCAAAATTTTGGCACAAGGCCAGTTGTTTTGGTGTAACGCCATGCACCACTGATACTTATTTTATCGAGACCTGACGGATGAAAAGCAAAGTCGAGCTCGGCCAAATTTGAACTCATAACGTATAGGGGAAAAGCGAAATGCCACTAAACATTTTGTCCTGGATGCTGACGGTTCGGCCACCACACTCTTCTCATTCAAAATTAGTTAACTTTGTGTGCCCTAATAAATCGATGGATAAATATACTTATTCGGAATGAAAAAATACAAGCGGTCCTCACTAAAATTACTGAAATCATATATTAATAATAGTAGCAGATGCACTCTGGATATAAATTTAAGTATTTCCTAATATATTCATGTAACAGGATACAAACTCTATTAATCATAAACACAAACTCTTAACAAGAATTGTAGTAACCTCAGTCAGAAGAAATCGCGATATTAACTCAAAGCCACAAAGCAGTGAAGGGCAGACGGCATTTCAGACAACTGATGTAATATACATCTTTCAAATTAAAATTGCAATTTGTAGATTTCATGAATGACTTTATATTGGAATCGCAAGTGCGTGAGTTTCTTCTTGATCATGCGTTTTCAACAAGGACCAAATGCAATGGCTCATGCGATCGTGCACAATATAAAATTGGATAACAGCAAATCTTGACAGCACTATAATCTTATATATTATTTTGTAAATCTGACAAAACGAACAATGGACGCTTTACTGAAAGCAAAATAAATCCCTAAATGAACATCTATGTTAAATTAATGTTTTCTGAGGTCCAGTTTCAAACACATGTATTTATATGTAAATGTGTACACATATATTGGTTACAGATAAGAACACACACACACATACACACACACACAGACACATCGAGGGTGCGGTGAATATATTGTCGTCTGAATTACGTAAAAATGAAAATAACACGTACATCTCATTTTAACAGATATATTTACCAAAATTACATAAAAATATATCGAAATACTGAAGAATAAATTCATTCAATAACATTGGTATT
>NC_043003.1:68278063-68280563 GCF_006345805.1 Octopus sinensis | reverse complement strand
TATGTATACATACATACATATATATATATATATATATATATATATATAAACAGGGTTCGGCAAATTTCACCAGATAGTGAATCAAAATTTCAAAAGTACCATCTGTAATTCTGTATCGACACAAATAAAAAAAATGTGTCGTTCAAGAAGGTCTTCAGTTTAAACAATTTTCCCAATATTTAGATGCTTTTATTAAATACATTCACTTGTTAAACATAAACAAATCTTGGAATTTAATACTTTTTAATTTAATGCAGGAGCCAGTACAAAATACTAGCAGGGCACAATATATGTACAAATGGTCCTAATACCATGAAGCGTGATTCTTAATTATGCTTAGGTATGGATTAATTAATAATGAGATAATCGACTTGCGTAAATAATTAAGTTAATTAGACTTTAAACTCCGGTAATGAATTATATTGACAATTACTCCTTAGACACAAGTGATACTTAAATGAAAAGTTAAGAAAAAAACGGGTATGGAAAAACAAATTAAGAAGTTTTAATTAGACACGTAATATGGAATTAATTAGACTTTCTGCTGCAGCGTCAATTACTTCGCAGAAATGTTCACTAAACCCAGCTGAATCTATTCATGTCACTTAAGAACCATTTTAGGTATGGATTTCTAATTTCTAATAATCACTATACACTAATTAAGAATAAGCATACAGAAACAATGTATGAATACAACATAGAAACATGTCTTGGACCCAGTTGACATGGATGGAAGAAATTAAGAAACATCCCAAATATTGGCAGACAATAAGACACCTTTAATTAGATCGTTAATTAGGTCTTAATTAGACTTTCTGCTCCGGTATAAATTCTCTCACAAAAATATACGGCTCGTCAATATGAATATAAATATAGTATGTAATAATGATAGGTATGGATCCCTACTTTAAGAAGCATTTCGACTAATTAATATATCCTTCTGTGTTGAAAATGAAAGAAAACCTTTAACTGAAAAAATGTTGATTTTCCATTGCATGACATCGGAATACTTCCTCCATTACTTTTGCTGACTTCTGTCAACACATAATGCATGTAGCTTTCGTTCATTCGAATAAGATTAATGTTTAAAGCAGTAATTTTCCCCTTAAAGTTGAATTGTTCCTCACAAACTTCACAAAAATGGATTAAAACTACTACAAAATGCAAGTTGCCCCTTGGACAAAAATGTCACCTAAATGCAAACTGGCTATTAGAAACGAACAACGAATTGAAACGTATATGTACCATGTGCCAGCTTTGGCCTGTTACCAAAACTGCAGCTTACAAAGCAAGATTAGATTGAAACCCTTACTCGCATTGTTAGAATTAACAAAGTTTTATATGATGATCAAATATATAAATACTTCACGTTAGATATTCTAATTCTAAACGACACATACGCCATGACATTTTTAATCTCTCAATACGTCTACACCAAAGAGGTGTTGGTACATGACGACCCATTATTCAGAGGGCTTCAGTGTGTATTCTATTCTGTACCGGAGTCTGACTGCTCGTCGCCAGAGGATACGGTCAACATGGTATCATCCTCGTCATCACCGAACTCGTCAATGTGCAGTGATTCTGGTCTAACCTCTTTCAGACTGACAGGCAGTTGAGCGCCTCGAAAACAGATGATCGTGTACGTTATCGATCAGTTCCCACCCGTGCTCTGGTTGTTGTTCAAGCAACAATTGTCCGGCATCTCTCCACAAGTTCGCAACAAATCTTGCATGTTGGTATTGTTGCAAAAGTTCATTGCGGCACCTGATAGAGTGTAGGCGAGTTTGTCATAATTATCGTAGGCATTCTCCATTACTCAGTTTGGTTGTAAACCCTCGGGGATGATGGATTGCTTCACATTGTGGGCAAGGGCCAACTCAATCTCTAGTTCCTCTGCGCAATGATAAGTGATACTGTAGCCATAACGGTTCAAGAGGGTAACCACCTTTCTGCTGCCTGTCATAGATTTCATTGACTAGCAGAAGACGAATATCAGGCGTGTTCGTACTCTGATGATCTGAATGCGAATGAATATGAGTAAAGAATTGGATAAAGCGTTACAAAAACGTGACAAACTCTGGAAAAACACGTTTTGGGTCTAAGACACGTTTGTATGTTGCTTCATCACGTAGCTTCAAAATAGTATATTTCTCCTTAATTAGTGTAGAAAATGCTTCTTATAAATCCATACCTAAAATGGTTCTTAAGTGACATGAATAGATTCAGCTGGGTTTAGTGAACATTTCTGCGAAGTAATTGACGCTGCAGCAGAAAGTTTAATTAATTCCTTATTATGTGTCTAATTAAAACTTCTTAATTTGTTTTTCCATACCCATTTTTTTCTTAAGTTTTCATTTAAGTATCACTTGTGTCTAAGGAGTAATATTCAATGTGATTCATTACTGGAGCTCAAGGTCTAATTAAATAAGTTACTTACGCAAGGTAATTAATTAATTAATCATAATTAATTAATCCATACCTGAGCGTACTTAAGAAT
>NC_043003.1:68253063-68270563 GCF_006345805.1 Octopus sinensis | reverse complement strand
ACGTAATCAGATAGTGGCTAAAATCCATAATGCAAGGATTAATGGAATTACGTTGACTGGAATCGAGAATTTGACATAGAATATATTATCTGGGGTGTAATACTAGATGCAAGATCTTATTTGAATTAGGTTGGTGAAATAAATGGAGACACGTTGATTCATATGTTGTCTCCATGAGATAAAAATCATAGGAAATTAATAGCGACAGTTATGCTTCAAAAATCTTCTTTGGTTTTTCTAATATTCTTCTGACGCCTTCGGAGAAGTATTAAATATCAAAACTGTAGAATAACACGTTAAATGCATTTATCGTTTCGCTTGATTCCTTTCCATTCTTAATTTCTTTAAAACGACTGTGCATTCACCCTTCAATTCAATTTTAAAAACGCCTCACAGATGTCGATTTAATCGACTATTTCATTCGGCACATATTTATACGATCGTTCGAAATCAATATATTCCTGATCTGCATGAGTTTTATACGCTGCACGACAAATAAATTTCTTTGGAATATTTCTGTTATTTGTTTGACGAAGCTAGCTTAGAAGAATAATTTCTGTCAACTCAATTACGTGATTATAATTCATTTCATAATCTATTTGACTTCGTTTAAGTTTATAATTCACCTCAGGAAGAAATTAATAAGCTATCATTCACCCAATATAATGTAAACTGCTTGGATTTATATCCATACAAATACCCTACTACGCACTTCAATTGACAAATTTTCAGTACTCGGCTTTACTTTAACAAAAATATGCCTTTGTTTGTCACCGAACCACAAGAAAAATAGGCGAATGCAAATTATACTATTGATATCGTTCTTTTACAGACAAAGCTTCTTAAAAATTTAGTTCTGTTAAGTAAAGGGAGAATGTGAATGCATCTATTGTAATCAAGATGTCTGAATATGAAAAATCAAGCAAAAGCCTCTTTAATATGAGGACATATTTCGATACGTAAGATGGAATTGTGCAGAAAGAAAAAGTCAATATTAACTACACAAACGCAAAAACGCACTTTTACAGCGACAGTGCCATCTGAGAGTCGATGTATGTGCTTTCTTGTGCAACAACAAAAGACATCTAATTGATGTGAGCAGTGGTTTAGTGTGTGTTTTCATGTTCTTTGAAAATTGCTGTCATTGCCAATATAGCGTTACCATAGTGACATACCATGAAATATTTGATTTTTCAGTCACTGGACTTGAAGCCTATTGTTTATAGAGACTCTGAGTAAAGTATGTATTAGTGAGGTTTAGATTTTGCGTTGTGCAGAAAGTTGCCTTTCACCTCTATACTTTATGGATAAATTTACTGTTGAACGAGGCTGAATCGCCATCTAATTACAGAATTTCTTCCAAACAATTTTCCACATGCTTTGTTGTATGGCTGATGAGAGATGTTTAGTTTGTAACCTGGTGAGTGCCATAAATAAGAATTATTGATAGAAATATAAAAGATGGAAGATTTAATAGCATGGGGAGGCGGCACAGGCGTACTTATTACCGGTTCTTGCTGCAATCGAATAAAATGCTTTGGCAGGTATCACTCGATGGAAGATATTTGCAACACACACACACACACACACACACACACACACGAGGTGCGTTCGAAAAGTATTCAGTTCTATGTCCTACCGCAAAAACCAATGCTGCGTGGTCATAATCCTTTGGGTTTCGCTGATGATGGGAATGTATGTTTGATATGCAAGTCTGTAAGTCTTTTATACGTTAGATTATCTTTATTCTGAATTATCCCTCACTCTCATAAAGTTGAACACGTTTATAGCTTCATGTTTTATCGTGTTACGTATATTAACATTGCTGGATTGACTTCATGGATAATATTAATATTATTAGGCAAGGATAATACATATGATCTCCTGTTTTTTTTCTGTGTCCCTTTCTGTAGCAGAGCATAGGCTCGAAACGCAAAATACTTTTTTTTTATTCCTGAGCGTTATACTAATACATCTGTTTGTTTTGTACGCCACCTGTTTTCGTCTTTTGTTTTTTTCGTCAACTCTCACTATATATATATATATATATATATATATATATATATATATATATATATATACAGGATGCCATAGGGAAATTGTCACCATTTTCTATTTTGTGCAATCTGAGTACATGTACTGAGAATGTACTCTCAACACCATGTTGTTTAGAGTAATCACTAGTGATGACGAACCTATTCCTCCATTCATATTCTCACACGGCTTCAGATTCAACATGGAGGTTGGAACATCTGCCTGGAGGAGGTAGTGCTGCTCTTTGTCAAGATGGGGATTGCTGGAAAAATTTATGTCTGATTACATGATTTGGCAGCATGTCACAGAGGGAGGAGAAACCAATCATGGTTGTCAGACAATTTCTGCGATCACGTCACCCCTAATGTTTGGCCACCTAACTCCCCAAACTGCCCCCCACCCGATCAATATGTGTGGAAAGCAGTTGAGTGAGAGACCAACAAAACGCATTGTAACACCAAAGTCGGTAAGGATGATGGCAGTATTCACCATCTTCAACAAGGAATCCATCCAGAAGAGTTTCAGGAGATTCCAAAGTCGTCTAGAGGCCGTGGGTGACGTCATTGCCGATTTTATTGAATAAATTTACTCTTTAGTATTTCAAGATATATTCATGTAATTTTGGTAATATATCTATTAAAATAAGATGTCAGTATTATTTTCATCCTCGTGTAAGTTCGGCGCCCCGTACATATATACATACATACATATATGTATATATACACACATTCATGCATATATACATCATATATATATACATACAACCATATACATATATATATATATACATAACATATACATATATATATATATATATATACATAACATATACATATATATATATATGCATATACATATACACACACATATTTGAATATACACAGCGTTCTTGAAGTAACCGAACCCTAATTATTGTTAAAAGCTACAAATAAATGGAGCAGGTAGATCATAATTAGTAGTACAAAACGACGTATTCTTCATGTTAGCACACTATAGCCCACAACTTTTCCTTTAAAATTTTAAGGTATGATTTTAAATATGGACAATAAATTCAATAGAGTGTCGGTTACTTCTGAGCCATCCTGTTCATATATATATATATTATATATATATATATATATATATATATATATATATATATATATATATATATATATATACATATCTACATACATACATATATACATATATATATATATATATATTTATATATATATATGTATGCATGTATGTATATATATATATATATATACATATATATATATATATATATCTATATATATATATATATATAATATATATATATATATATACATACATATATATATATATATACATATATATATATATATATGTATATATATAAATTTGAAAAAAAACACCTTATATCAATTCAATAATGAAAAATTAAATTATACCGTCTAGAAAATTACTAAATGTAAGATTAAATATATAACGATGTTTAAGTAATGTGCAAAATAATAAATGAAACGTATATATTGTGATTTGCTGATTGTCTTAAAATTTTAAAGGAAAAGTTGTGGCCTTTAATGTCTCAACATGAAGAATACGCCGTTTTGTACTACTTATTATGATCTAGCTGCTGCATTTATTTGTAACTGTTAACAATAATTAGGGTTTGGTTTCTTCTGGGACGCCGTGTATATTCAAATATGAATGAGAAGCAACCTGAAATATGTAAAAAATATCGAACCCACAAACACAAAATGAATGTTTTTTCCAGTTCGTTGATAGGCGGTGATTATAAGCGTAAGAGAATATATTCTATTTAAATCTCCTTGCGTTAACACATCTGTAAGTCATGGACAAGCGAGATAACTTTCATCAGGTCCAGTTACATTTGCTGTTGTAAAAATGCTAGGAATAAATGTTACGTCATTTTGTTACTTGTTAATACCACTTAGTGACAAGTGAAAAAGTGAGGAAACGCTAATGTCTACTGCTCCTGTAATGGGACCTGATGCGAGTTATATAGCGTAGTCTATTCAGGTTGTTTTAAAACTAGAATTGATGAGAATATATACGGCCACGATCGCAGTTTGCACACGAACTGGAAAATTTCATACCTTGAGTAGGTGTCTTCCGTATTGTGTGTGTATATATAAATATACATACATACTTATACACACACACACACACATATATATATATATATATATATATATATATATATATATATGATATATATGTCTCTTATCTAGATTTCCAAACAATATACTATGCTTGTTGATTGAAATAAAATAAATACAATCATAAAATCCTCACCTGAATGCTAATGGAATAGTGATGCACCAGATACAGAAAAAGAAAATTTCCGCTTTACTGGAATCATAAAAATAAGTATTGTGGCAGGAAAGACACTTAGTTTTATGAAGCATGTAACTATCAGCGATCATTCCTGATATTACAGTTCTGTATTTGAGAGATGCGGAATTACGTACCTTATTTATATTATTAACATTTGATGATATTTGTCCTCATCTTGTTAACACAACGTTTCGGCTGATATATCCTCAAGACTACATCAAGAGTCTTGGGGGAAATTTGCGACCTGAGTTTCTCATTCCTAAGATATGCGTAGTGGTTCAAAGCGCAGGCTAGTAACCCCAAGATTCCGAATTCGATAATAATAATAATATAATAATAATAATAATAATATAATAATAATAATAAAAAAAAAAATAAAAAAAAAAAAAATAATAATAATAATAATAATAATAATAATGATAATAATAGCAGCAACAACGACAACGACGATGGCAACAACAACAACCACAAACACAACAACAACAACAACAACAAAAATAATAATAATAATAATAAATAATAATAATATAATAATAATAATAATAATAATAATAATAATAACATCGAAAAATACCTTAGGAATTAGAATTCAAGTTCGAAATTTCCCCAAGATACCTGAATAAGGTTGGAGGGTATATCAGCCGAAAATTTTGTTAACAACAAGATGAGGACAAATATCCGTCAGATGTAGATAATGTAGATAATGTAAGTAATGTTCATTCCTGATATGTTTTATGCAATTGAAGTATGTGCAAAACATCTCCCCTTAAATGTATTCGATCAGTCTGACTGACTATTTTCCTAGGATGGGATGGGATGTATTTCCTTTTCTCCAAAGACTGTGAGATACACTTATGGTGTTAGAGTAGGTAGATAAAGAATGGGAGAGAAAGATGTGGTAAGGAGAGAAGCTTCCAATGGGACCCAAGGATTAAATGTGGTGGAAAAGCAACATTTGGATGATTTTCTACGTTGATCACAGATTTTGGAGAAAATTTTGCATGTGATAAATACATAAACGGCCCGATGAAGCTGTACGCCCGCAGAAGTAAGGAATAGTAACGCAGTGAGCTTAAGGAAAGTAAACGTTGACGCTTCGTCAGCACTAGCGTCATTCGAATTGCGAAATGGGTAGAAAAGTTGTAGCAGATTTCTGTAAAAGAGTAATTGTCTGTAAAATTTTAGTAACTGAGAGATAACATCGCAACATTTATGATGGCAGTCTGGAGTTGCATGAAAAAACTGTCCTGTAAAATTAGTTTTTTCATCTGTGAATTTTACGTATTATGTTTCATTTATACTGCTTGGGGACTACACCCAACATAATCCTGGAGATATAGGGACGTTAGATTATGGAATGAACGAGGTTTCGTGTCTAAATCATAAGGTTATCATCATCAAATGAGATTTTCATGAGTTAGTGTTAAATACAATTGATGTCATAAGTAATCGGAATAAACTTCTCAGACTTCCAATATTTGGTTCGTGTAATACAGGAATGACATCGGACATATAAGTCATCGTTAATAAAGACAATTATCATACGGAATATCATTAGTTGGTGCATAAAATGCATGTCATAAGTGGATTAGAATAGTTCTTAATCATTCCTTTATTTTCGATTAAGAAAAATGAGAATTGTTGAAATGTTGAAAAATGAGATATGTTGACTGTCCGAAACATAAATTAGAGAACTGGCAGCAAAAAAAAAAAAAAAAACGGTAGCGAGAAACGTAAATTAGCAAAATGATAGCACATATTTCATTGGTAGGGATAATACAAAATATAAAATCGATACTTTGCATTCCCACATGACAATAGCTATAGTTTGTTGTTAGTTTGATTCTTATTCTAACTGAAAACTGCATGTGTTAGTATACAAGTTCATTTAGATGGAGGTTAAAACACTGTGAGCTTAACGTTACACTACAATATATAACGAAAAGGGAACTTATGGAAATTTAATACACCAAAGTTCATTCAGCCATAACTAAACATTTGATTAGCTGTTAATATTTTGATCAGGTATATATTTTGAATATTAACTCATCACTAGAGAAATAGTTGTACACTCGCCATGCATTTGCAATTTGTTTTTCTGTATAACTTTTTCATACATTTCCAGTTTACGCAAATTTATGATAATTTCCTACATACACAGCTGTAGATGGTTAGCAATTTGCATAGAGAATGAATATTCATATACTTATATGTAATATGTTATTCAAGATTGCATTTGATTATGATTGCACTTTCACACTTGCAACACTATCACTTATTTTCTCTGAATCTCTTTCTTTGTAACCTTTTTACTCTTCACACAAATATAGTGCTTGTATGGATTTGAGTTCAGAGAAGTTTCTTTGCAACCAAGGTGATACAAATTCAATCTCACGGGGGTGCAATGGCTTCTACGATTAAACTAAAACTGATTTGTAAGTGAATTTGGTTGATGTGAACTGTAGAAACATATCACACACACATACACACATGAATATTCACATACAAACACACATTCAATTCCTCTCATATTTATAAATATTTATGTTAGTTTTTATGTCCAGATATAATAAATCAATTCATCATTAATCTAAACAGTTACTCTATATTTTTGTCGAGAATTGGTTATGCAAGGACAAAAGACACACACACACACACTCAAATATACGCACACACACACACGCACACACACACATATATATACATACATATATATATAATTCTATTATTAATATATGTATATATATGACAGGCTTCTTTCAGTTTCCATTTACTAAATCCTCTCACAAAGCTTTCATCGGTAGTAGAAGACATTTACCCAAGGTGCCACGCCTGATCCTACATGATGTTATATGATATTATAAATATATGTGTATGAACATACATGCATTTGAGTGTTTCTCTTTATTCTGATTCTGGCCGTTTTAGAACCAGTTTCGGTTACTCTATGTCGCTAATACTAAGCGTTTTATTGTAAAAGTGAGACGTTTTCCGTTGAATATAGTTGCGGTATATGACAAAACTTGTGCCTGGGAGTTAGAGCTCTGTATTATCAAAACAGCTATAATAATGCATACTTAGTAGCGAAGTATTTACATAAACTTCATGAAAAATGAAAATGTTTATAATACAATTGAAGTAAAAAAAAAAAAAAATCGATAAGAGTAAATGGCATAAAATGAATATTTTTCAAATATTTTGTCGTTAACAAATCCTCATGTGAGCTTATTTATTTTTGAAGCCTAACACTTATTCTATTGGTGTCTGTGGTCGAAACGATACGTTACGGGAACATAAATAAATATGCATCAGCATGGCCGCAGCTCTGAGCTGAAACTAGAAAAAAAAATATATATGTTATATTATATTATATTTATTTATTTACCTAGCGCACCTAGTGGTTTATTTCGCCTGTGAAATATACCCCAAAATTTGTATATATATATATATATATATATATATACATATACATACGACAGGCTTCTTTCAGTTTCCATCTACCAAATTGAACACTGGCCTAAATGGCAAATAACAACGAAACCATTACAAACGTCTAAGTGTTTTGAAGTCAATACTACACGTATTAATGGCATACATTCTCTTGGCAATTATACCTTCGGTCGGTTACACTTACTTCGTCATAAGAATGAAGGTGAAATAGTTTTTCTCTCTCTCTCTTTCTGTCTTTATTCAGCCCACATACATATTCCTCTTTAAACAAGGAGGAAACAGGATCTAGAATCAAGTGTAGATCATTTGTTAGTAGAAATCCTCATGTGCGGCTGAATATTAATATTATTCATAGAGGTACATTGCATAAGTAGCAACATCACGTTGTCTCTATTGCAGTAAGTCATTTCAATAAAATTACTAACAGATTTATCAGATTAGAAAACTTGTCTCCTAAATGAAAGAACGAAGGAAGATAAGTGCTAGGTGTCCGTGTCGGTACATACTATTAATGAATTACGAGACAACACAAATCATTGATCAGAATTATAATATTTGATTTGTCCTTATCAATATGGTCTTGTTTTATTTTGCTGCAGAAAATGAACGGGTCAGGATTTAAAGAAAGACAATGTCAAGATAAATCGATATAGGACAACAAGAGTTAGAATATGTCCAATCACACAGGCACCTTCCAGGCGTTAACGTAGCAGATATCTAGAATATTTATTTTATTGCAGACGAACTTTGTAAATAGCGTAGTATTAATATAAACATCGTCTGCAGTGATAAACTATGCACTATATGGTAACAATAATTTTCATTCAAATTGTTATGTAAAAACAATCTATAATCATTTGTTATTTCTTAAGTGCATTCTTTTGTCAAATACTACAGTTAACAAAGCGGTATTGTACAATGGCTATATAAATCGCCAGAAATTTAGTAGTTGTAGAGGATCAATCAGATTTGTTTCAAAACAGAGCATAACCGAAGTCCAGTTTCTTATTCACTAAAATACATCGAATCTGCTATTAAACTGATGTGTTGTTACACAATTCAATATCTCCCCTGTGTTTTTGTTTCTGTATAAAAATCAATATTATAACTACCAAAATTAAGATTAGACCTAGCATGTAAATCTGTAGATGGTCGATAGAGTTACTATACTTTCTTTTTAATTTTAGATAAATGTAGAATTCTAACATAGGCAAAATCGTGTTCGCGATATGGATTACAGTCAATTGAATAGGTACCCGTACATTACTAATATTATTATATCAACTTGGATGCATTTTGTGAATGTCTCTGCTTTATTTCATAGTAAAACCTAGTAAACTGCATACAAATGTATGCTTCTGGTGCATGGAAAGTCATACAGGGTTTCTTCTAATAATTAAGACAGATTACTTGTCATGCTGATGGCATCCTAAAATATATCGCCGAGAATTTATCTAAAGTTCTTAGCCAAAAGGAATTGTATTTTCAGTATTTCAACTCTATATCCGATGTATATAAATTGTAGAACTTAGGAAGAAATCATTGTGAAATCTATCAGAATTTTCGAAATTTATGGAAGTCTACACAGTTATAGTATTACTTTCAGGTTTCCGAATTAATCTCCGGCATGGCTATTGCCTCTGCGCAAAGGAAAACGACGTTCAAACTTGGTAGCATAAGAAACGCTAAAAACTGAACCATATACCTTACTTCAATTTGCTCTGTGTTCACCTGTTCTGAATCAAATTTACTACACCAGTGCTATGTCATTCACAACCATAAGCAAATGACGATATAATATATTTCTGTGATTGTTTCAACCGAAACATTAACACTATAGATATATTCATTCCAGTCAAAGCCAATTCCTATGTTACGTGCACTACGGTGTGAAACATTACTCTGTTTCGTATCGTCTGAGTGCTAAGGCGATATTTTTGCTCATATATTGCGCAACATATTGTGAAGCAACAAGGCACCGTGTAAACAGAGATTCTGCTGTAATTGTTGCGTTCACTGTTATGGCAGACAAGATTAATTACACACACACACAAACACATATACACACCAACACACACACACACACAGAGAATAAGAATATTTTATATACTTGGCATGACTAGTTATATTTTAGCGGATATTGTAGATAATCTAATTTTCTCAAAGATAGTATTGGTTGTTATTGTATCAGCTCCGGTGGGTTTTATACAATAAGTACACCTGAAAGGTAAATAATGAAATAACTACAAGTAGAAGGCAAATTAACTTTATGGAGGATTAGATTTTCAGGGTATACGAATGTTATTAAATTTTGCAAGTTTGTTTGACATCTGATTTACTTTTATTGTCGTTCATCTTTCCAAAAATAATGTCTTTAAAAATAGAATAAAATAAAATAATTTTGGATCGGAGCTAGCTTGTTTTATTCTGTTTATTTTCTTTTTAATCAAGATGCATAGATAATATAACAGTATTCTCAGGCAACCAAATTAATAAATTTATTTTTTCTTTCATGCTACCAATTCTGTCACGTTTCGCCTTTCTCTATCAAAATAGAACTCTCAGTATTTAGGTGTTGTACTTATTTTGGAAGATATTTGCTGGAAAGATTATAATTTTCGAGGTTTAAAGGGTCAGTTTCATAATAACAGCATACTTGCAGGTTATATTCCTCTTCTTGCTATTGTAATAAAATAAGTAACTTATTAAATTATACAAACTAATAAAGTGTTTCACTAGTCATTCGATCAATCAGTCAGTTAACTCGTTGTACTGTTTTCATCAACGTTTGCGATGTGATTAATGTCATATTCTCTCTTTCAGTTTTCAAAAAAGAAGCGAAGCGTATGACGGCATATTATTGATAACATCTAAATTACATCGGAAGAATTTTTGACGACAAAAGCTTGTATTTCAGTCAAATTATTCTTCATACTGTTACTATGTTCTTTATTTAAGCAAACGATTCATAATGTTAATTTTAAAAACAGTAGCAAAATGTAGAAAATACACATGATTTCAGAAAATTACTATTTGTAAATCGCACAACGGGAGATATTCAGCAACAGTACTTTGGAGTAAAGATTATTTGTCATCATAACATGGCAGTCCTGCTTTAGAACGAATGTTGCTGTAATTTAGCCCCAGGAGACATCGTCTCCAGCTTGCTATACGACACGATCTGTGTCCTTATATTTTCGAACATGCTGAAAACAATATCGGAAACCACGATACATCTGGAAATAGCGATACACAGATATTGTTTTGACCTGACTGGTGGTTCTAGATTCCCTTGTTCGAAAATATAAGAACACAGATCGTGTCTTATAGCCAGCTGGAGACGATGTCTCCTGGAGCTAAATTAGAGCAAAATTCGTCCTAAACCAGGACTGACTTGTTATGTTGGCAAAAATCTTTACATATGAATTTATTGGAAATTTACTCTTGCAGGATACAATATGTCAGTTTTGTATTGTACCTTACTCTCAACACAATGACATCTTATGATAATTCTGCTTGTCATTACGTTACTTAGTCCGTCTGCAACGTATTCAGCTGATTAAAAAGAGGCAGGAGAATGAGAAGGAGAGAGAAAAAGGAGGGAGAAATGTGGAGAGAAGCGTCCATGGTGTGAAGTAGACGGAATGTAATGAGGAGAAAGAAAAAGGAGAGAAAAAGAGAGGGAAAGAGAGAGATCAGAGAGAGAGAGAGAGAGAGAGAGAGCATATGGCGTAGTGGTTAAGAGCGCGGATTAGTAACCCCAAAATTTTGAGTTCCACTCCAGGCTGTGGCTGAATAAATAATAATAACAACAACAACAACAACAACAACAACAACAACAACAACAATAATAATAATAATAATAATAATAATAATAATAATAATAATAATAATAATAATAATAATAATAACAACAACAACAAAACCGAAAAATATCTTAGGAATGAGAACGCAGGTTCGAAATTTCCCCCAGACACCTGATGAAAGCTGGAGGGTATATCAATTAACAACAAACAAGATGAGACCAAATATCCGTCAAATGTAAATAATGTAAATAATGTACATAATTCCCCATCTCTTAAGAACAGAACTGTATTAAGTGTAATTTCATAAAAATATATTTACGATTATTAATAAACATTTTAATATAGAGATATCATGAAGTAATTTATAATAAAACTATTAATATAGGATATAGTTTAACCTATAACCTTGCAACTATTATATATATATAAATAAGAAATTAGACATATGTTGCTTAAATAGAAACCCTTATAATAAAAATAATGATAATAATAATAATAACAACAACAACAATAATAATAATAATAAAATAATAATAATAATAATAATAATAATAATAATAACAACAACAACAAAACCGAAAAATATCTTAGGAATGAGAACGCAGGTTCGAAATTTCCCCCAGACACCTGATGAAAGCTGGAGGGTATATCAATTAACAACAAACAAGATGAGACCAAATATCCGTCAAATGTAAATAATGTAAATAATGTACATAATTCCCCATCTCTTAAGAACAGAACTGTATTAAGTGTAATTTCATAAAAATATATTTACGATTATTAATAAACATTTTAATAATAGAGATATCATGAAGTAATTTATAATAAAACTATTAATATAGGATATAGTTTAACCTATAACCTTGCAACTATTATATATATATAAATAAGAAATTAGACATATGTTGCTTAAATAGAAACCCTTATAATAAAAATAATGATAATAATAATAATAACAACAACAACAATAACAATAATAATAATAATAATAATAATAATAATAAGAAGAAGAAGAAGAAGAAGAAGAAGATGAAAAAGAAGAAGAAAAGAAGAAGAAGAATATCATTAATTATCCTAATCCCCCAATGGTTAATGCATGTTCTTTTAACCAAGATAACTATGATAATATTACACCTCACAATAACCCAATCTTGCAGAACAACACAAATATATGTAATAGGGTTCGCCCCATCTAACAAGCTTAATAAAATGTAACCAGCAATTGTGATTGCAGGTTTATAAATAATTGCTTACTAAAGCATGCATGCAGAAGAAAAAGTGTATTACATCGATGCACTGTAACAGCTTTAGCAAATAAACATTCTCATATTGGGACCACTCAACCGAAATAACGCATCTTTATACTTTTAGGAATAAGTATAACTCTCACTCTACTGGACTAAGTACATTTATCTGGTAGTTAAATGAGAAAAACATACGTTACGATTTAAAGGGGACATATTAGCCTCTACACCTTCTTATCAAGTTAATAAGAAAAAATGTTTGTTTATGCTTAAATGAAAAATGTTTCATCCGCTCTGCAAAATTCCCTTTTCTTAAACTTAGAGACGGGCGAGATAAATCTGGTCTACGCATGGGAATTTTTTTTTTTCTAAATATAGATTAACTGACAATTAATTCTTAATATTCTTTTTACTAATATATCAACATCTTATTCCTCAATCGCTGTTATTATTTATTTGATTTATTTGATAATTTAAACTTCTCACTCCTATGCATTATTCATGTATTATTTAGGTACCACCAATATAATTTAGACTACCTATATTGTTAGTGACCCCTTCTTTCCGTCCATTGTGTTTATTCCTACCTATTTATAATTACACTGCTATGCAATTATTGGATCTTCCTATTTACTTTAGTAATTTTAAAAAAATAACTATTACTTACTTATATATATATGTTTACTTACATTGCTTACTTATTTAACCATTATATGCAGTTATATATATTATTTTAAACCTTTATACATCTTATTAGCACATTTTATCCCCATTATAACATGTACACATCTTACATCACAGTAACTAAATTGATTTTATTTAGCTACTTTATTTTTATTTATTTATTATTTATCCATTTAATTATTTTCTTATTGAGCCAAAATATATGCATATATATATATATAATATATATATATATATATATATATATTAATCTTATTCAATTATTTATAACTTCTAATTCATTTTAACTTAATTCTTGTACATTACTACCTTTACGTATCTTCACCTAATTTTTTTCCATTTATAGAATAAAACATATTAACCGAAATTGCTTCTTCTCCTTGTTAATAAGTTTATTAACCTCTTTATTTATTTATAGCAGTAGCAAACTATAGTTTAATAGTACATAAATCGTAACTTATCTGTATTGATATTATATAGCTTTTCTCCTACGTCATTCTTCTCTTCCCGCCCCTTTTTTCTCCCCAAACTATATTCCTACTCCTGGTATCGAAGCCAACCTTATTAAAAGCAATTCTTAGCAAATTCCCACCTATTGACGCTTTTAATATCTTTATTTATTTGAAAACTTTGATGTACTCCCACCTTACTTTATAGTCTTCACCTAAATTATTTTCCTCTGCCATACTCTCTCATCACTTCCCTCCATTGTATATTCACTCTATTTCCGTTACCTAGACTTATTTCACAGTACGATGTTATTTGAAAATTTTAACCAATGGATTTTTATGTTCTTATTTGATGAATTCAATATGAATTTTAGGTGTGTTACTCTCTCCTACATTACAAAAATGTACCTATATTAAACATATTTGTACTCATTTATTTATTTATTTGCTTACTCATTACCGTATTGGTTTAGCATTTGATTCCATCTCCATTAAACACTATTGAACTTAATATACTTCTAAGCGTGACTATATACAATATATAATACTTAAGCTTTAGCATTAAATTTATATAGTCCTAAGTCCTTATATGTTTTAGATTACTATATACTTTATATATTAATTTCACATAAAATTTTAGCACGTATTTTGCCTATAATTAATTAATTATATTTACTATACACATGCGTGTATACATATGCTTATATTCACGTAATAACACATTCTCATTTGCCTACTAATTAATGCATTCTATAATATTTCATTATATGCTTGTTGCATTTTTGCTTAATCTCTATGCACATAAATTCTATACAATTAAATTATGAATGAAAAAATATCCGAACGCTAAGCCAATCAAAACCAGGAAAACAATATATAAATCCAATTGAGCGTTGATTCAATTAAGAATTCACAATACATATTACTTAACGACATTTAGCATTAATCTAGAGACAAGTTAATGAAAGAAATATGCCATTAACTAATAAGAATTATACAGTTAGCTAATTGCAAGATTAAAAAAATTAAAAACAAATATATTATTAACTGAAACGTACTTCATACAACAACTCAAAGTTAAAAATTGCATGAAAAATTCTTTCCGTCTCAAAATATCAAATAAACCTAAATTAAACCTCTAAAAATTAAAAATCAAAAATTCAAAAGAAAAATTCAAAATAAAAGCCTATTTAAAAACAACTTATATTACATTATATTACAAATTAAATCAAACTAATATATATATATATATATATATATATATATTAGTTTGATTTGATTTGTAATATAATGTAATAAATATATATATATATATGTTTGATTTAATTTCTAATATAATATAATATAAGTTGTTTTTAAATAGGCTTTTATTTTGTATTTTTCTTTTTAATTCATATATATATATATATATATATATATAACATATGCATACATACATACATATATGTACGTACCTACATCTATATGTATACATACATACATGCATATATATATATATATACTATATATATATATATATATATATATATATATATATATATTAGTACAGGACACCACAAATAAACGTGGAACACAACGAGAAACGAAAACATAAAAATCAAACATATTCCCCTCAATGAAGGGGAATATTCCCCGCATTGAGTCGAACCAGGAGCAGGTGATGAAAGAGAATATTCCTTGTTTTGTTTGTCTTGTACTCTGTTTTTTCGTTGTTATAAAAAAGTCCGTTTCCTTGTTTGATTTTATGTTTTCGTTTCTCGTTGTGTTCTACGTTTATTTGTGGTGTCCTGTACTCATATATATATATATATATATATATATATATATATATATATATAATATATATATATATATATGCATGTATATATACATATAGATGTAGGTACGTACATATATGTATGTATGTATGCTTATGTTTTATTTGTTAAATTGTGATTATATGATTGAACGCATCGCGTCACTTTCTTATTTCTCCAAGTAATTTTTATTATATATATATATATATATATATATATATATATATATATATATATATATATATATATATATATACACATATATATATGTAGATAAAAATATACATTTCAAAGACTTTTATAAAGAAATTTTGTAAAAGTTTTGATAAAATTCCCCAAAACATTTTAAGCCATGTATAATCCAAATCATAGGATTAAGAAATAAATTGAGAACTTATTATCTAATAATAAATGCTTATATTGTTATCCTAAAGTACAAGAAATATATCCAAATCTAAATATATATATATACAGTGACAGGCAAAGCGAAAGATATATGTATATATATATATATATATATATATATATATATAAAACGATGTAAATTTATATGTAAAACCGCTTTGGCTACATATATAATTTTTACATACGTAGCTACACGTAAATAAATAGAGACAAATATATTAAAACGATGAGCATTCAGGTGTGAATATCTAACTAGTCTTCTGTTAGCACAGTGGATTTACTCAAGTACAAAGAAAAAAAGGGAGAAGGTATGGTATCATAGGTGCGACATCTGTTTCTGGGTGATCGGAATGACGTAATAATATCGGCAGATGATGTTCGCAAATCCAAATGTGGACGACCAGTGGTGGATTCACATAACCATTAGGTAAATCACACCTTCATCACCCTGAAAATTTTTTACTTACAAATATATAGGTAGACAGAGAGAAACAAAGGAAGAGAAGAGAAAGTGAAAGTGAGAGAGAAAGATGTAGATGTAGAGAGTGTGAGAGTGAGATGGAGAAAGAGAATGAGAGAGAGAGAGAGAGAGACAGAGAGACAGACAGAGGTTTACGCTCAAGTAATTTAGAAGTATTTCACAGGAATAAGAAATGAAGACGAAAAATGGAAACAGAAATGATCAAACATGGCTCAATTAGAAGTTCATTGCATGATGAAATAGGCGAAACAGTTAGATAGATAGATAGATAGATAGATAGATAGATAGATAGATAGATAGATAGATAGATAGATAGATAGATAGATAGATAGATAGATAGATAGATAGATAGATAGGTAGATAGATAGAGTGAGAGACAGAAAGAGAAAGCCAGGGTGAGAGAGAAAGTTGGAAAGGAAGAGAAAAACAGAGTCAGAGACTTTGATATTTCCATATTTTCAGAAGACAAATTTATTTATTCGCCCTGAAATGATCCTTACCCAAACTTAATCAAATGTTCGCAAACGATCTGAACTAACCTCCTATAATTTCAAAGCCTAATAATATACTTTCGCTGTTTGAGTATTGTGTATAAACAAGGGGAAAATATAGAGAAAAAAAACGAAGATATAAATAGAATTAAAAGGAATTAAACTATGACTCGTGATCAATAATTCACTTCTAAAAGTTTCATAAGATATAGTTTCAATGGCCAGGGCATGTATATTTAATACCAAAACCATTGATAACTGATACTATTATTTTAAATCTGTAATGAATTAACAGTAAATATGTGTGCGTATATGTGTATTTAATGTTTATT
>NC_043003.1:68218063-68248063 GCF_006345805.1 Octopus sinensis | reverse complement strand
CGCCTCCACGTGCTTAACTAGTACTTGAGAACAATGCTGAACAATATAGTCAATATGTACGAAACGCATAATTAAACGACTCCATTTGATTCTGTACTTTTAGACACAATATCTCTACTCTATGTGAACGTAGCGTTTATTGCTACCTATACATTTAAGGCACAAAACCAGCTGTGTAGTAAGACGTTTGCTTCCCAACCAATTAGTTATTGATGGCATCTTGGGCAAGTTTCTTCAACTAAAAAGCCAAGATGACCAAAGCCTTGTGAAGGGATTTGTTACGTGGAAAGAAACCACTCCAGTACTATATATATATATATATATGTATATATAGCCCAGGGTTAGATGCGTGGTAACAAGTGTGCCTCTCAACCACATGGTTTCGGGTTCGGTACTATTGCGTATAACTTGGGCAAGTGTATACTAGTATAGCCTCAGGACAACCATAGCCTTGTGAGTCGATTTGTTAATCGGAAACTGAAAGAATCTTGTCGGGTTTATATATATAAATTTTCAAAGTAACAACTTATTACGAATTCGCTTGGTCAGAGTACTGAATTCCATTTAAATATTTTCGAAGGATTGCCAAACATTCATGATTCCATACCATGATGGCAAGGAATATGCTACTGCGACACCTTATCTATAAAACTGACGAAGATAATTTAGTGAATATGCAAAGATAACAAAACAGCTCGTTACACCATTCTCACGGAATGCCTTTTAGTTAGTATACGAGGAGATCCCGAAACGTTCCTGGTACTGAAAGTATTGTAAAAGACTTGGTTGGGGCCTCCAACATTCCGAGTTCTTTGACAGGGCGTAGAAGCACTGAAGGACTAAATACATTTAGTGCGTGGATGTCAGGCGGGAATATGCTGGATAAAATCTTAACTGTTCCGCCTGTATTTTCTTTTACTCAAAGCAAGGAACGCTTCAGTGCCCTGTTTGTAAATGTTCATATTTACCAGTTAATCTTGAATAGATGACTAATATGAGCAATGTATAGAGAATACGGTAATCAAAGACTTTTCCACTTCGTATGTCTAGAAAAGAATAAATGTCTTATTTATATCTAAATTAGTGGAAATGTTGTGTAAGTTTCTGATGGTGTCATGAAAGCTACTGACAAAAAAGTATCCGTAGAAGTCAGACGTTAAGAAAATCGATGATACTTGTCTTCCGTGACACCATTACAGAACCGGTGTTGGGATCGACATTCGGATATTAGACTGGATACTTGGAGAGGACTCTGAATTGGTATCAAGTATACTTACCCCTCTAACGATTGCATGTGCGTAGTGACACTAAGAACATCTACGTTAGACTGAATGTTAGATACAAGACGGATAAGGCCATACCACACTGTCTTTGAGTGTCACGTATTTTCACTCACGCTCCATTTAGGGATCACTTAAGAGAGAAATGTGCACGTTAGACGAAATTACATCACGACAGTCGGTTGTGACACATGCAAAGAATATTTCAGTGTACAAGCAGAATGTAGCTTGACAAAACCCGGTAAGCACAATAGCGAGGAAATACTCCACATAGCAGCCGCAAGCTAAGGTATGTATGGCTAAATATGGTACAAGCCATAGAAAAAACTTCATTCAAGAGAAGTGTATCTATTCTGGGATATATATTCTTGATATATCGCTATATCACATAATACCTAGTGGGGTATCCCTTTACTATTCAGGAACATGAAATTACGTCTGCTTAACTCATGGACGCTTTAAATAATGTGCGTTATATGTGCCCTGGTCATCCATCATATATATGGCGTATCAAAACCACAATGTACACAAACCGTTATAAATGAGGAATATTATTGTAACATTTTCAGATTGGTGCAAAACCAATATGTCTAATATCTTTCTGAAGGAGGCATAAGTTGTCATGCTGTGAACTAGTGTTTATCTGCCCTGTGAATCCGAATGCTTAGCTTAGAATTGTGAAACTAATGAATATATATTGAGAACTAATGCACAACTTACATCCCTTGTATGTCGGCTAGAAATTCCTTTTTGCACGCACTACCATATTTTCCTCTAGTCTTGATTAGAAGCCTAGGATTCATGCAATTCTTTTTAAAATATAATAAATTAACTTGCATTTACGAAACCGATCTATTAACGGTATTGTAAAATTTGTAAAACATTCCATAATTCTTCACTCGTATTTCTTTAAATGAACAGAGAAAAGGAATGGCGTGTCTACATATGATATACATGCACATAAATATGACCCCCCCACCAAAAAAACCCCTTCCTCACTCACTTTCGTGTAATAAAGAAATATGCACGCAAATGTTTCTATACAAAGCATGCATTAAATGTATGCAAATATATCTGAATAAAACCGGCATGAACACACAAACTACATCACATTTACATCTTCACAATCCCTAGAATTGTATTAACTGAAATAAGAAAAAAAACATTTTTGCAACTTTTCTCGTGACAAAATGGATTTCTGTGAAGGCGAAATTATTCCTCAAAGAATAACATGTACAGATTAAAAATAAATATGTATGCATATCTTTGTAAATAAGACATGTATTTAAATTGTTTCTATTGTCAAGTAACGATCGATGTCATGAAAACCGTTCATCCAACAATATTGAAGAAGGCATTGTCGCAAGTTAGAAGAATAATACAATTCCCAAGAGAAAAGTCATATCCGAAATACTACACAATGGTGCGAGCTATTGATATACTCTTTCGAAAATATACACTCAGAAATTTCTGAGTGTGCATGTGTGTTTGTATGGACATGTGTTTATATGTGTGGACGTTATGCACATATGGATATATATATACATACATATGTATATATATATATATATATATATATATATATATATATATATGTATATATATATATATATATATAACGGGAAGGTTTACGAAAATAAACAAAAGACGAAGGCAGGTGGAGTACAAACAAACAAATGTATTAGTATGGAGCTCAGGAATAGAAATAGAACAAGTCCTTTACGTTTCGAGCCTACGCTCTTCGACAGAAAGATACACAGAAAAAACAAGGAGAGAAAAAATGAGTGTAGGAGCTAACGATCTATCATGGCGTCCTGACCATATATATATATATATATATATATAATATATATATATATATATATATATATATATATAAGACAACGGTTTACACTGAAAAGCAACTTCACATGTGCTTCGGAGAACCTAATATACTCACTAACCTGCTCCGGGTGTCAAGAGCAGTACATAGGCCAAACAAAAAATGGTTTGCGTAAACGAATGGCCCTGCACAGATCCCAGATAAAAATTCCCCAAAACAGAAAAATAGCTTTGAACCAACACATATATACTTGTGCCAACAAAAAAACACCAAACTTCAGGGTTTTCCCCCTCTACCAATTTAGAGACGATACAACCTCGAGACAACGAATAAGTAAAGAAAATCTCTTTATTACAAAATACAGGCCACTTCTTAACGGGTCTACGACAAACAATTAATATGCCTCAACTTTAGAATAAAAGAAATATATACACACACAAATATTACATTCCATAGAATCCATTACTAATCAGCCCCATCACAGCTATACTTTCACCCTTCTCCCTTCTCTGTTTTTTTTCTTCCTCTTCTTCTTCTTCATCATCATCATTATCATCATCATCGTCGTCATCATCATCACCACCATCATCATCATCATCATCTTCTCCTTCTCCTTCTTCTTCTTCTTCTTCTTCTTCTTCTTCTTCTTCTTCTTCTTCTTCTTCTTCTTCTTCTTCATCATCATCATCAACATCGTCATCTTCTTCTTCTTCTACTTCTCCACCTTCTACCCCTTAACCTTGTCACTAATGCCTTTCAGTATAACGCCTACGCAAATTCCATAAACAATTCCTGAATTGAACTGCGACTGCTGTCCGCCACTGACCATTCAAAATACGACCATCAAGGCATTCCCAGATTTCCCCACACCCTCTCCACATCAGCCTTCTGCTTCTTCTACCCTACCAAGAACTCACAACGACCTCGAACACACAAGTGCAAACAAGGGAGTCAGAGAAAGGCAGAATGCCACTTATATCTGAACACTACTATAGAAATATTCCTTTAAAAAAAACTTTTCTTCTAATTTTTCTAAATTTAATTATTTATTCGTTACAGTTGAAAAGGTCTCAAAATGACCGAAACCGGTACTGAAAGATTCACTATAAAATTATCTTAGCATTTTCTATTTTTGACTTGTTTTTTCATATATATATATATATATATATATATATATATATATATATATATATATATATATTATAAATCTGAAATGCGAAAAGTTTGTTTGTCTGGTTTTGGCATTGAGAACGGGTTAAAGGCCACTAGAACCAGTCGGATTGACTCCCAAATTTACAGGGACATGTAAAATGAGGTAAGGATGCGAGTGGGCTAGGTTAGAAATCCCCATCTTAAAAGGTATCGTTGCTAGGGCCAAAAACGCACTTTGACAAATCTACTCTCTTTTATGTATCTGTCTTCCTCCATCACTCACTCTCTTTCCTCCTTTCCCATCACATTCTATCTATAACGTCGTTTCACAGCGTCTATCTCCCTTCAATTTCTCTTTATAACGTCGTTTCACAGAGTTCTATATCTCCCCCTTCCCGCCTTCGACAGCGCTTTCACACTCTCTCTCTCTCTCTCCTCTCTCTCTCTCTACGTCTGTCTGCATTCATAGAGAGTATTATCATCGCCACCACCACAACGCAATCATGAGAACAAATATTATAAATGAGATAGTTATTGGGTTAATTTATATATGTGTGTGTGTGTATGTTCTATATATAAATATGTATATATAATGTATATATACAAAGTGTATATAGCTGTATTTATGTATATTAAACTTTGTAATACTTTTTGATAGTTATATATATATTTTTAAAATTATAAATATAAATTAATAATTTTAATTTTAAATTTAAATAATTTAAAGTTTTCAATTTTATATTTTACATATTTTGTATATTATATTTTTATTTTTATGTTTTGGTTTATGTTTTTCACTGTTTGATTTGCCTATTAGTTGTTTTATCTCTAATTTAATTTTTATATATATATATATATATATTATATATATATATATATATATATATATATATATATATATATATAATTTGTATACATTTGTATATATAATGCGTACACACACACACACACACACGCACACATATATATATATATATACATATATGTTAAAAGTGCTGGCGATTTTGCATGACAACTATTTTTTCCTCAAATGAAAGGCGTGACCTCTAGGACAAAATTCCTCATCTTATAAAATGTGGCCCCACTACACCCGAATGAAATCGGGTTATATTAACCAAAATGTGAAAAGAGGTCTAAATGGGGCTAGAAGGGGATTAAAATTTACAGGAGCGGGTGTTTACGAATTCTCTGTTACTTCAAGCTAAAAAATTTGCTCCAGCCTTTTAATTGTCAATGTGTTGCCGTCCATGATGAAGAAGTTTTGAATGCTTGCCATGGTGAGTCTACTGTCGTGAGAAAGAATCACTTCAAAACTTGGTGTTTAGGAATTTTCTTTTACATCAAGTTCAAACTTTTACGCCAGCCGTTAAACTGTCAATACGTTGTTGTCCGTCGTTAAGAAATGGTGACTCTACTATCCTCAGATTCTATCCCATCAAACTTTGGTTTCCAATATTTTATTATTTTTTATTCAGCTCGTAAGTTCGTCTGTCCCTTTTAAATGTTAGTGTTTTGCTGTCTGCCTTGAAGCAGACCTTCCCGTTGTCACTGCCTGATATTTATGATTGATCTTTCAAAATATTTTATTTCTCAACTTACTCAAGATCTTTTGTTGTTTATAAATGGGAGAGAGATAGATAAAGATAGAGAGTAAGAGAAAGCGAGGGAGAGTCCGAGAGAAAAGAAAAGTAAGAGTGTGGGAAAGTGAGAAGGAAAGGAGAGAGAAACAAAGAGGGAGATTCGTCATCATCATCATTATCATCATCGTTTAACGTCCGTTTTCCGTGCTAGCAAGGGTTGGACAGTTTGACCAGAGTCTGGGAAGCCAGGAGGCTGCACCAGGCTCCAGTCTGATCTGGCACTGTTTCTACAGCTGCCCTTCCTAACACCAACCACTGTGAGTGTAGTGGGCGCTTTTTTCGTGCCGCTGGCACAGGTGCCAGGGGGGCTGCTAGCGGCCACGATCGGTTGGTGCTTTTTACGTGCCACCGGCACAGAAGACAGTCAAGGCGGCGCTGCCATCGGCCACGTTCGGATATTGCTTTTTACGTGCTGAAAGGAAGCAACAGAAAGTAACAACCACACTCTTACCCGCACGTAGAGCGGGCCACCTGAAGCTAGTATATATATATATATATATATATATATATATATATATATGCGTGTGTGTGTGTATGTGTGTTTGAAAATATCTTTTAAATATTACTTTACATTTCTGTTATCGTTCTTTTATCAACATTTAGCTTCAAATGGGATATTACAAGTAATTTAATTTGCTAATCCTTTGTTTTAAGCACTGCAGGTTTCAGAATGTGCATTTTACATTAAGTAGGTAAATAAGATTCAGGCTACAGGGAAGTAGATTGGCAGTTTCTTGTAGATCAACTGGCCATCTTCAGAGGTCACCGTTGGTTTCATAAGAAAATCCGTTTATGAATAAAATTAGTTAACATAGATATTTGTTAGTTGGATATATGATATACTACAACATGAAGTTTAGTTTCTGCAGAATCAATATATACAAGGCTGGTAAACGATTTAGTAGACAATAGATTACGGTGAGGAAGTAAAAACCTAACTACTTCAGATTTCAAGAATGAAATGAAACCAAGAACACACGTGAAGATGTACATTTCTATATCAAGTGTATTTGTAATTAAAAACTAAGTGTTAACATATCTGATACAGAATGTGCCTTTACATATCTAATTAAAGATATGTAATTAGACATACGTACGCGCTGAGGTAATTACAACTCTATTTCGAAGATTAAAAACAGAGGTGCATGCGTGGCTTCGTCGTAAGAAGCTTGATTCCCAACTATATAATTTCGGATTCAGTTCCGCTTCGTAGCAACTTGAGCAAGTGTCTTCTACTATTGCGCCCCGTAACCTAGCAGTTCAGCGAAAAGGACAGATAGAATACTTATTAGGCTTAAGAGAGAATAAAAAATATTCGACCAACAATTCTTCAAGGCGGTGCTCTAGTATAGTGGCAAACTAGTAATTGAAGTAAGTAAAAGAACAGATACAAGAAGTCTTTTCCCAAGTATACGCAATAGACTTTAGTATAATAAAGCTGAACTGAATGTATCTTCACTACTGAGTATCGTTCATATTTGATAAGAGTTAATAAGTTGAAATGTCGTTCACATTAACATCATTAAGACAATATTATATACGTCGAAATTGTGACGAGATAGCAGAAACATTAGAAGGCCGGCCGAAATACTTCACCCCATTTGGTCCGTCTTTACGTTCTGAGTTCAAATCCCGCCCAGGTCGACCTTGCATTTCAGCCTTTCGATGTCGATAAATGAGCACCAGCTGAGTACTGATGCCGATGTACTGCACTGACCCATTTCTCAGAACTTGCTGGTCTTGTGCTAAAAGATGTAATCAATATTATATACTTCATGGAGTAACTATGGAAACGTGCTATGGAAACGATAACATTTCAACAATGGCTAATTTAACTCTAATCATTTCTGTAAATAAGTTCATTGATATATCAATTGCTATTCCGATATATTTGACTAAATGTTAATAGAAAGGTTAAATAATGAAAAACGGAAACAAATTTGAATTTCGCACATTGATGCAGTCCGAATGTCTATGATATACTTAATACTGATATTACCAGCTAAAACTTAATTCTATGTAGATTAGAAACCATTGATAACATAATTTTGAAAACATAGCTTTTTCTTTTTTTACTGAACAGTGTTGAAATTCAAATGCCACAGATGTATCAAAAAACCTTATCTTCAGAGAAGGCCTCTTCAATACTTTGCTTCGCTGATAATTTGATAGCTAAGACAGTTTATCAATATCATTTAATTGGTTTACAATTGCGAATAATCTCAAAGAAAAAATATTTTGCTACATTCATTTTGCTACACTTGCTCATATACACACTCGCGAGCGCGCACACACATACATATCCATCCATCCATACATACATCCATAGCCGCATACATTCTACTAAAGCTGCTTCAATTACATATTTAAATTTATTCTTACGTAGGTATATTCTGAGCATACCACTACATGGCTTTGCAAGCTATGAAAATACAAGTCATGAACTGGCGAGTTCATTCCACATCCATCAATTGAAGTCAGTCAAGCAACAGATACAAGAACACTTTTCCCAAGTATACGCAATAGAATTTAGTATATTAAAGCCGAAATCGATATTTCGTTCAGTTTATATCTTCACTACTGAGTAAGATTGCTAAGCATTTGTCAAATTACAAATGCATCGTTAACAAGCCACAGAAATGGCGAATCATTGATTACCATGAATCCTAGATTGGATTGGAGGTGAGTTATCTTACCTCTCCAAGACTCAGTGGTGTTTTAACATCAAGCGCTATGAGAGGGTATATACTCCACCGCGCTATTTGCAGCCTGCCGGCAAATACGCTGGAGGCGACCATTACCACGACTATGTTGCTGTCGTATTTGCTGAAGTAGTTTGGCCGGTATTTCAGTTTCTTTTGATGCATGAAAAAAGTTCCGAAATAATGAATTCCATATTCCGACAATTTTCGACTACCATTTCGAAGGAAATAAATTTATTGTCAAAACCAATTCTGTTACATGCAAACAACATATAGTCCGCTAAATCTCATTTGATCTGTGATCTTCAGTGTAGATATTGTGACTATTCACAGGTTAGCATTATTGCGAGAATGCTGTCGGATATGACGGTTCGATGCATTCGATGTTCTTTGGTGATACTGTTTAAAGGTAGATTTAATAGTTCCTAGTAGAAGGCCGGTCTCTGTGTGATATATGTCCTCTTAGACTAGGTATAAAGATTTAATGACTTCAAAGACGGGGTTTTCTAAATATATTCAGATTTTGCATATAAGGGTGATTAATCTATTTAATGATTTGTCCTTAATGATTTTGTATAGTGTTGCAGATTATTGAACGGTACAAATGATGATACTGCGTTGATGTTTTCTTTACATAGTTTAAGTTCTTATCTGCCAAAGATAGCTAACATCAAAAATATTATGCAACTATGACTGAGTGATTTTAGAATCTCGCTGTTTACATCCACTCGGTGTCGGCTTCCGCCCGTTGACACTTGGGGGATTTGTCTTCTACTATAGCCAACTAACGCCTTGTGAATGATTTTGGCAGATGGGAACTATTGGGAAGCCCATCTTATGAATATCTATGTATGTGTATCGTCGTGTGTGTGTATAGTTTCTCCCAGTGTGATTGTTTACGTCCAGTAACCTTGCAGTTCTTCAAACAAATTGATAGATAAGTACTAGTCTTCCAAAACCGCGTTCGACTTTGCGTTTCATCATATCAGGGTCCATGAAAATATCACTAACTGAAAGTTCAAGTATTGTATCTCTAGCAGGAGGGGGTTATGATCACTGGTATGCTATTACTTATATCACTGGTACTACTATTTTCATTTTCATTGGAAAAACTGCATAATTGGAAATCGTTGTGTGCATTACATAGACGCAATTTGGCGCTGTTCAGTGGAACCAGTGATTAAATTATTTTCAAAACATTGTCATCTTTTTCCTTTGCAGATAAGGATTAGCTGAGATAATATCATCAACCTTACCAGTCGGTTTCAAAGAAATATAGAATGATTTGGAGAGTTGATTATATTTCTAAGCTAACAGTGTAACAGAATATATTTCCTCCTACGTAAATCAATTCGTAATTTTCTCGCTAAAGTTTCAGCTGAGATCCAACCCTAAAATAATATGAAATAAAATACTCCAACGATATAATTATATACAATTGTAATTACATTTACTAATAGTAAGAATATGTTCTATAGCGTCAAGGAGAACCTATAATACACAGTTTTGGTAGTTATTGTGGAGAGTTTCATGAACTTTACAATTAATTATACTTCTTCAGATTTGCAATAAGTATAATTTCTTAACTCAGATACCGATAGTCGAATGTCTTTTCAACTCATAAATTTTCCGTCTCTCTACAGTAATCTATAAATTATATAAAATTATACGTAATATTTCTATAATCACACGAGTGCGAAAATTTATTATCATATAATTGTATTGATTTGTATTTAGGTTTGCATTTTGTCTATGAATTAATTACATACCTTCCAAAACAATTGTGCTTCATGTCGTTCTAGTAGCTAAAACACATGTTGAGTCGTTGTCGTTGATTAAAGCATTCTGTGTTGAAAGTATGGCCGTGTATAATTATTGGGAATAAGATTTTACTCTTTGCCAAACCAAAATAAAAGAAAAAGAAAATTAGTCAGAACTTGATACATGCCATTTACTTCAGTAAAGCTGAAGTTCTTTCTGCCGTGATAAAATATATCCATAGTTGTATAGCAATGGTAAATAATTACGCTACTCTCTTTGTCTGAACAGGTGCTCTCTCTTACAATTCGATGATTAACGGGCAGCGTAAAGCGAAATGGCAAAAGTTAGACATCAGTCGACATAATTCTTTTGTCATTTACGACGTTTATCTTTTGCTTGTTTCACTCATCAGACTGCGGCCATGCTGCTGCAGCACGTTCAAGATTATTTAGTCGCATGATTCTACTCCAGTACTTATCTTTTTTTTAAAATCTTGTACTTATTCTCTTTTGTCGAACTTCCAAGTTACGGGGACGTAGACACACCGGTTGTCAAGTGGGGATGCGGTGGTGTAGACGAACACATACACATATACGCACCTCTACGTATATATATATATATATATATATATATATATATATATATATATACACAAACACACGCGACGGGCTTTCAGTTTCCCTCTACCAAATCCACTCACAACGCTTTGGTCGGCTCGTCGCTATAGTAGAAGTCACTTACCCAAAGTACCACGCAGTGTGACCGAAATCGGTATAATGTGGTTGGTAAGCAAGCTTCCTACCACACAGTCAACCGATCTCCATTATGTTCGATTGTTAAAAGTTTATTCATAGTCGACCCTTTTTGAACACATGGTTTCTATATTTCAATACTTCAAGGCAACTAATATTTAGTCTTCAGTTTTATGTCACTCGATGTTTCAAAATTTGAAATCTATAAATATTTCAGCTTGACATTTAAATCCTTAACAACCCATTTACAGTGTATGATATTCAGGGCTTATTAGAAGCATCTAATAAGCCACTTAGAGACTTACCTGCTGGTATAAATGCCTGTTAGTAGTTAATATAATATACGCAATGTTAACAGAAAGTTGTACGAGACTTCTTTTCAAAAATGCTAGGACGACACAATAGATGCTATTTCTTGGTCCCTCGCTTGAATAAAGACATCCACATCATTCACTCACTACCAAACACACACACACACATACCAATACATGCATATATACATACATACACACACACACACACACGCACACACACACATATATATATATTGATAGATGCATATATACGTACACATATATATGTACTTTGTCTATCTATCTATCTATCAATCTATCTTTAAATGTACGTATGTGAATATATTTAGGAACATATGTACACAAACACACATACACGCACATATACACTCATACACAGACACACGCACACACACATACACATGCACGCGCGCGCTCACACACACATAAAGAAATGAGCTGAGACTGAAGAGCAATATAGTCATAACAAAATTTAGACAAAATTTAAGGCGAGCAATATTACCAACTCCCTACCAAAAGAGATTCCAGCGGAAGCAGATAAACATCAAGACTCAGAAAGTTAAATGCTCAAAAACAGTCTCAAACGGTGGAAAGAATGCAGGAAAACATTGTATTAGGATAATGATATCTCAAAACCGGCAGGAATCAGTCCGACTATCCAACACTGTTCGACTCAGAAGCAGAGGGGTAGTGTAGGAAAACTTAAAAGAGATAAGAATCTGCTGAAACTGACAATCTTCGTGCGAAACTATTAAAACCAAAATCTCCAATGATGATCAAGTTGCTATGCAAAGTCAGCAATAAGAATCTTGGCATTGGAAAAACAGGTGCCGGAATGTATCCATACGGTAATTGTTTCCATATTCGAAACCGAACACATTAAGACCTACTGAATGCACCAAATATTGCGTCATTGAGCTAACTAAAGAAGAATGAAAATCCCTCTGCAGAACTGGCTTCTAAGGAGAGAGAAGCGCTGAGTAACAGTTTGCAGAATTACAGGCGAGATTTTGAAAGAAATCATGAATAAGGTGTGATATATATCATCATGGAAAAATCATTAGAATTGAATGTCCCTCTGTATATGAGTGAGTGTTAGGGTTACGACCAAATTAATGCATACAAATAATAGAGGTGAATGCTAAAGTTGCCACCTTGATTGTTAATTTCTACCGGAGACAACAATCAACCGTTAAAGCGGAGAAAGGACAAAGAGGTGGATTCTGTATAAAAAAAGGTGTTGACTTCGTCAACTTTGTCTTGTCTCAGCCATGACCTGAACTCCCATTCTGGAAATAGAATGATAATCAGATATACTTACACAGTCGGATAGTAAACACCAACTATGGAAATGGCATCAACAATGAGCTGCTGACGATATAGTACTGATCGCAGCAACACGAGGGTTGTTACAGAGTTTAAAAGAAAACGTACAAAGTATATAGATTGAATACAAGTTGGAGATCGAAATCAATACGAAGGAATAAAAAAAAATTTTTCAGGGTAGCTCAACATCTAATACCAAAGAATTACTTTACAACTGATTACTTATATTTCGGTGCTATCAGAGAACAATCAGAAAACGGGGGCCATGAAATAGGCGCATAATTCGGAGCAGCGAGATCAGACATATAAGCACACAGTACAATCTGGAAAGACAGAGCTCTTAGCAAGATCACAGAATAAAGCTCCTAATGATACTACCGTGGTCTATTGCACATAAAGGTAGACTATACGCAAAATGGCTCCTCGAATACTAAAACCAGTAGAAATCGTATGTTATCGAAGAATACGGTGTTACCTATACTGACTGGAGAACAAAGAAGTCACTACTTGAATAACAGAAAGAGAATTTTTGGCAATTACCAGGAAGAGAAAGTTGCAGTATTGTTGATATTTCATTAAGGTTCGGAAATTTGCGCCCATGGAAGTGACAGTGGAAAACCAAGAAGACCGAGAGGACATTGGTTGGAAGTCATCAAAGTATGCACAAAAAGATCCCTGACTGAAAATACAGTTTTGGGGGACGGGGTAGGGATCGATGGAGAGAGAGGGTTCATCCAACCTAGTCCCTGCCCTCAGCAATGAGAATGAGAATAGTTAAGGCAAATGCATACAAAGACACACACACGCGCACACATACACACACATACATACACACACACATATATATATACGCACTTAAAAACACTTTCACACACATATATATATTTAATGTATACAGCCAGCAATTAAGAATATATATAGACAACGATAGACAACTATTGTTCTTAACAAATTTGTTCCTCCCAATTTGATGACATGTTTCAACTTGATATAGATTTATTTATTGCCAATACAGCCTGCAATTAGTAACTGCCTGAAGGCTAAAAGTGAAGATTTCGAACAAGTATTTATGAGATTGATATTAAATTCGCTTTTACCACCTTAATTCTCCCGTGTATAATGAGCATAGTTAATGATGTTAGAAACGTCTAGAAACATCTAGAAATGTTACTCTAATTGTCTATGTCCAGCTGACTATTTTGTTCCAAAAATTAAAATATCAATGACTGAAACCGGGTACATTGAAAATACACATTACTGTCTTTTATGACCAAGCATATAGACGGCGAGGAAATAATCTATTACATTTTTGACTTTCTTTGTAGTACAAACATAATTGGTGCCACTCTAACTATTGGCACGGAACTTTGCTTTAAAATTTATCTTGTATACCATAGTTAGTTTCTAGTTCATTATACCAAGTAATATATATCGTATTTACTTCTATTATCTTTAAATGAAGACAGCAAATTTGTCGGTTGAGAAATGTCACCTACTCTACTGAAACTCTGGTAATGATCATTGACTTTTGCAATGCCATATATATCTCATTTCGACGGAAGGGTTAAATAAATCTGGTATTTAATTAATGAAGACGAAGTGGGAGGAAAAGAATTTTTATTATTCTGTTATGTAACTTAAAACTTGCGTTCTCTCGTAAATTTCTTTCGTCATTTAGATGTAATAAACGCAAATTTTATGTATGGGTGAGTAATAAAGGAACAGAAAACTATTGACCATTTTCCTGTTAAAGCAATAGTCATATTTGCAGGGGTGACGAACCATCAAGCAAAAAGTAATGACTTATGACTATGTAAAAAATATTATATCGGAAAAGAAGTAAAGATTGTACACTGGTGTTCCAGGCGAAATTCACTTGTCACCGATATGTGGTCAATCAAAAATTAATTATAACTTTAGACACAATAAAAAAATGTAAAGGAAATGAAAACAGGGTTGCCTTCTATTGATACACAACAAACTCATGCTCCAGCGTGACCGTAGCTTTAAAGCTGAAATACTTGAAAGAAAAAGTAGATGGATCTTTATCGTTTTTTGATGTCCAAACATTTAATCAGATTTCATTTTTTGAATATTTAAAGTGTGATTTGATGGAGATGTCATTGCTATTTTCAGTATTTTCTGTGGCTGAATATAGTTATTTTCTGGTGGGCCTGGAATAACTACTGGCTGTGTAATTTTATGGGAGTCAGTCTTGAAGGGAAACCCTCACTGTAAATCACATAACTGTTTCTGAACGTCGCCAATATTGTAGCCACTGTCGATAACTATATACGTATATGTATCTAAAATGGGCCGCTCAGTTGAAATATTATTAAGGTATGATACTTTCTAATTTTGACTCTATACCAGGGATGTTGAAGGGAGGGGAAGTCGATTACATTGACCTCTACACTCAACTGGTCATAATGTTATCGACCACAAAAAGGATGAAATGCAAGGTCGACCTATGTCACATTTTAACTCAGAACTTAAACCGGAAGAAAATGTCGCTGGTTATGTTGTCTTGCGTGTTAACTACTCTGTCAGCTCACCACCATTAGAATAATTACACTGGTCAGCAGCCAATATTCATCAGGGATATTATATGGTGTTTTATAGGTAATTTCAAAAATGTAATCGCTTTCCTTCTATCAGTCACAGATTTTCAGATGAGATAAGAGAGGTACAGCTGGAAAAAATATGGAGACTTGAAGGTGATTGAAATGTTGATGGGAATGCAATCTGGGTTCACGAAATATTGTTGCTTTTTATGCCTATGGGACAGTCGTGGAACTAACAAGCACTATATGCAATCAGAGTGATTGCAAAATCATATGGGCCGGGAGTTTCTAGCATCCAGTGTAAGCCACTTCTAAACCCAAAAATGTTCTTCTTCCCCCTCTTCACATAAAGCTTGGCCTCATGAAACAATTCGTGAAGACACTTGCCAGGGAATGCTCAAAAGGTTTTGAATATGTAAAGGCCAAATTTTCAAATATCACCGAGGCAAAACTGAAGGAGGGCGTATTCATAGGTCCGCAGATAAAAGAATTCCTGAAGGACAACCACTTCCTCAAGCACTGGATGAGATAGAGCTTAAATCCCGGGAATCTTTCAAATAGCTCTGTGGAAATTTCCTAGGCAACAAGAGATCTCTAGAATTTAGAAATGGAGTGACATGTCTTTAAGACTCCTACGCTGCAATGGGCTGCCGCATGTCACTAAGAGTCCATTTCCTTGGGAATCTTGGAGTAGTGACTGATGAGCAAGGGAACGCCTTCATCAGGATACTGCATCGATGGAACAACGATATCAAGGATTTTGGAATGCAGGAATGTTACGTAACTACTGTTGGATGTTATACAGGGTTGAACGTGAAACAAAACACAATAGAAAGTCAAAATCCCAAAAGATTTTAAATTGTTATGCATTCGAGTGTATTCTAACTTATGTGTACACAATAATTTTAATTTTGTACTATAAAATGCCATGAAATTATCGTATCTTATATTCAATATACTTTATATAGATATGCTTTACGTATCCTATAAGTTAAAAGAGCAGGTATCATTAACATGAAAATGTGACCTGATAGCGGAAATCGGACTTCAGATTCGTAACCAGCATCAAACACTAACCCAGAAAAGTCAATCAGTATCTCTGATGATTAAAAAAGTATCATTTTGTTGACCACTGTTATTATTACTACAGAATAACCACAACGAGACCTCACTCAAAGCAACATGTGTGGAACTCAACTACGTTAAATGAGTCAACGTTACAGTAATTTCTTGAGTGGTGACAACGTCTTTTCCTTTAAAGAGCTAATGTAGTTGTGTGCTGTTGTCCGGTTGATTAGATTCTACTTGGCATTCACGTTCACTTAAATTATAAATGAAGTTTTTTTTCCCACGTTTAACAAGACAACCGTTAGGGCAAAAGAGATCGTCGATCAAATGATATAATAAATTTTACATTATTTTAAATTTATGCCCATAAACGTCATCACAATTTAGTAGTCGATTAAAACTCGGCTTTTTTGCATTCTGAAACATTTCATTATCAAGCTTAACATTGCATTTTACATGTTATCATACACTTTTAATTCGTTCTCGAAAAGCTACTCTACAGAACACTGGCAACTTACGAATAAAAGAGGCCAATGTTATGAAATAATATAAACAAGAACTCAACCGCATAAACAAAGTGACTTTCATATCTACGTAATTTCACCTGTTTTTCACCTAATCTGTTTTTTCTTCCAATTCTTATTTTTCGCCTAAGCGGATGTAAACTCTGTGATTTCACGTGATTACTAGCCATCTAACTTCCGCGTACCAATAGTTACTAATATCATGGACTCAGAGAGCGGGACTCGTGTTCTACAAGGGTTTATCACTATAGGTTAATGGCATGAAAACGTCTGATTATGGTGACATCATTTGCCATTCCAGTTTCTGAAAGTGCTATAGCGAAAGATGATGGTGGCATATGCAGACCTAACCAGTCGGAAGTGGACGGTAACTTGCAACTTTCACCCATTGCTTCAAACAATGCAGATCCACAACGGCAGAAGTGAGGCATGGACAATCAGGAATGCTATTGATAAAGATGAAGAACAAGGAGGCCGCAAACCTCTTTGAATGTATGTGTGTGCAAACACACACAAACACGCACACGCACACGCACACCCACGCAAACTCTCACGCAAGCACACACACAGTTATATACATATATGCATACGTACATGTGTACGTATATATATACATATATACATATAAATATTTATGTACACATAGATATGATATACACATATGCGTATATATTTACATAAAAATTGATTAAGAAAACGTCGCCCTTTTCAAGCCTACCCAGGCTCATGGGCCCGGTTTCCCGGTTTCCGTGGCGTATGTATTTCCCCCGGCTGGATGAGACGCCAGTCCATTGCAGCATTACTCAAGAAACACCAAGAGAGACTGAGAGAAAGTTGTGGCGAAAGAGTACAACAGTTTTCGGCACCACCCCTTGTCGGAGCCTCCTGGAGCTTTAAGATGTTTTCGCTCAATAAATATACAAAACACCCGGTCTGGGAATCGAAGCGGCGATCCCTCGACCGCGAGTGTGCTGCCTTAACCACTGGGCCATTGCACCCCCACATAATAAATGCGCCACCAGTCCATCGCAGCGTTACTCATGAAATGAAGTGTTTTGCTCAAGAAGACAACGCGTCGCCCGGTCCTGGAACGAAAACCACAATCTTACGATCATGATGCTGACACACGCACACACACACACACACACACACACACACACACACACACACACACATATGTATATATATATATATGTATATATATATATATATTTATGAAGCTCTCTTTATACAGGTGCACATAAACATTTATATAATATAGGCGTACATGTGTGTATATACGTACTAACATAATGAGTATTTAACAGTTTATGAAAGGAAACATTATTTTCATTAGCGTTATTTAAACTCATGAAATTGCCTAAGTTCTGCTTCAAAAGAAATATAATACGCGATATTAGCTAATAACATCATTTGCGCTCGATTTATCTAAATGTTCACATGAGAGAAATAAGGAAACACAAACACACATGTTATTCTATACCAGGCAGACACATTTTCCTTCTTATACCGTACCACCTAGGTTGTTAATATATATCACTTCAATGATTATTGATTTTATTTGATAATAGAATATTTCTTATAATATTTCATATTCATAGCTGAAGCATGAATTACCTATTCAAGGGAAAATGTTAATGTTAACTTTTTACTTATTTATTACATACAACGTTACAAAACCTGGAGTTTTTGAGCCGTCAACAGACAATGTTGTCGAATTTGATACAGTATTTTAGCAAGATCAGAAAAGATGGTGGCTTGAACAATGTTATCTGATCACGGCTTTGATACACAGAAATTTCTCTGATAACTAATTGAACAAGAAGCACAAGAGCAACGCCAAAGCAGCTATTATCAATTTAATTTATATCATGCAATATTTATATATATATATATTTAAACGTAATACATAGGGTAATAATAAATTATTATTACCAGTTAGTTCTACATGTGGATCTGGCTGTCTGTATGTCTGAAATCTAAAGGCTATCCCACTGATGAAAATTGGCCTTCAGCGAATATTTTTTTGCTGGAAATAGTTAGAAACCATGGTCTGGGAAATAGTTGGGATGGTAAACAGTTTTATATATGGTTTTCAGCGATGTTTCTTATACTTTTACCTGTATACATCGCTGTGTATGAAAAGTCTCCTTTATTCTTAAGTTATATTTGCTTTCATATAAATCTCTAAACGTTATAGTGTATACCCATGAATTTACAGAAGCCCTTACATATATATTCACACAAGCTCATGAACACGTACGAATACATTGTAAAAGTAATGAAAATTTAGCAAAAAGACAATGGAGAAATGCAACGTCAAATCTCATAGAAACGTAGCTTCTCGGACTCTGGTAACCGAATGCAGATGTGCAAGAAGTCCACGATGACTGCTTGAAACTGGGTTGCTGCTGGTCAAGGTGGCTGAGATGGTGTCATTAGAAGTGGAATCGAAATTTCAGCGATACCATATTCATTAAAAACAGGGGTTCCTTGGCCCGTTTGGCTAGACACGAGGCTGGGTGTAACTGGCTGTCAGGCTGCTATTTGAAGAGACTTGAGTGACATTGGATACATAGCCAGCAAGAATGTGTGTATACCAGCTGTATGAGTGCGTTTATGTACAGTTTCTGATGCATACACGGGTTCATGTTATACGTGTGCGAACCTACGTGCACGAGTATATGCATGTTTACTAGACCGTGTGTACATATGCATGAGGATGCTTATATATATATATATATATATATATATATATATATATATATATATATATATATATATTATATAATATATATATATATATATATATATATATATATACACATACATACATACATATATATATATGAGGCGCAATGGCCCAGTGGTTAGGGCAGCTTAGTCTGCCACCAGTCCAGTAAAGAGTGTGACCAGAACATACACTAATTCGACAAAAACAAACTCGCCCATCCCATCACGGCGGACATTCAGAATTTCCCAATTCCTCCTATATAAACTTCTACACATTGTACCGCTACACACAAAAACATGCACACATAAATGCCGCACGAAATTAACCAATACATAACAGAAAGGTAACAAACTAACGAGTACTGATGTGTATGGCCCCATCCCACAAAAGCTATACATATGGTACCACTGCATACATTCCGTTTCCACAGGTGCACAACCCTTAAAGACACACAAATTTCTTACAAAACATTTTCCAGACAAATTTTGCCCACTGGCAACAAAAGCGCCTCCAGAGATGATGCTTCATCATCTTCTTCACAGCAACCACAAACAGGATGTGTACATTAACATCTGATGAGCGCAGGCTCATACTGTTACACTCCGTTGAATCCTAGTGTTAAACAGATTGGTAAGATCAGCCGTAATAAATATATAACATTTTATACTTCAATAAATATGTATGTATATATGTATGTATTTATGTATGTATGTATGTATGTATGATTATATATATATACACACAGATATTTACATACCTATAGGCGCAGGACTGGATGTGTGGTAAATAGCTCGCTTACCAACGACATGGTTTCTTGTTCAGCCCTACTACGTGGAGCCTTGCGCAAGTGTCTTTTAATATGGCCCCGGGCCGCCCAAAGGCTTGTGAGTGGATTTGGCACATGGAAACGGAAAGAAGACCCTCGTACACATATATGTATGTATGTATGTATGTATGTATGTATGTATGTATGTATGTATGTATGTATGTATGTATGCATGTGTGTGTATATGTTTGTGTGTCTACGTTTGTCCGCACAACGTTACTTGACAACAGATGCTGGTGTGTTTACGTCCCCCTGGGGTCGATTTGGTCGACTAAATGCATGGCAAAGTCAAATGACAAAAGAAATAAAAGTATAAAAGAATACACACGCACACACACACATCAAAGTTCAATTAGAATTTCTTGGTGAAACTGAGATTACGGCAGAATTTAATTGCCCAATATGCTGCTTATTTCGGTCTAAACGCAAAGCGGTATGGTTGCCAAGGGAACTGATTTCATACACATCCATGGCCTGATGCATCCTACGCAATTGTTTGCTGGGCTCCCCCAGAAAAGATGGGATGGAACCGACACTTTTGAAAAATCACATTCATTTTCAGGTGATACTTATATAAGAATGTAGTACATCGTTATAGTGGTATATAAGTAATACCAATGTCAACCTTATATTTAGTAGGTGGCGCGACCATCAACTCATTTCCTGGCTGTTGTATCGACAAAAAGAACATGAACAACATAGCATATGTACTAATACAAGACTAAAAACAAGGCAATACCTCAAACAGCGCGATCTAATTTATCATATTGCATAATCAGGTAGATATGATTATTATCGATAAAATGTGCACATAAAATAAAACTAGCAAACAACCGACAATAGATTTAGCAATCAGTCGTATTCTCTACAGAATGGGAAGTAATTACATTGACATCAGACAGTTGCCTCCGTTGCCATTTATTGAATGGAGCGCTTTAGGTAACAGCGGAGCAAAATAGCTATTTACGTAGTTTAACTGAGATACAGTGCTTCCATACACATGAACACACACACACACACACACACACACATTCATACACACAATGAGCAAACACATATACAAACACGTCTCTGTATATATGTATACGTATATATGTGATTACGTGCTGTGTTCATGTACATATATGAGTTTACACGCACACAAGCATACGCACACACACACACATATATAAGTATATTTGAAGCATTCTGTGTGTATGATTATATGTGCAATTGTATATATCCTTATGTGTGTGATGTGTGTATGTATATATGTGCGTGTGGCTGTATATATGTGAGTGTGTTTGAGTGTGCGTGATTGGGAATGTAAATACGTCTTCAATATCCTTCTTCTTCTTCTTCTTCTTCTTCTGCTCCCTTTTCCTTCCTCCTCCTTTTCTTCCCTCTTCCTCTATTTTTCATTTCTTCTTCTTCTTCTTCTTCTTCTTCTTCTTCTTCTTCTCTCCCTCTCCTTCCTCATCCCCTTCTTCCCTCTTCCTCTACTTTTTCTTCTCCTTCTTCCCTCTTCCTCTACTTTATCTTCTTCTTCTTCTCCACCTCTCCTTCCTCATCCCTTCTTCCCTCTTTCTCTACTTTTTCTTTTTCTTCTTCTTCTCCCCCTCTCCTTCCTCATCCCCTTCTTCCCTCTTCCTCTACTTTTTCTTCTCCTTCTTCCCTCTTCCTCTACTTTATCTTCTTCTTCTTCTCCACCTCTCCTTCCTCATCCCCTTCTTCCTCTTCTTCTTCTTCTCTTCTTCTTCTTCTTCTGCTCCCTTTTCCTTCCTCCTCCTTTTCTTCCTCTTCTTCTTCTTCTCTTCTTCTTCTTCTTCTCCTTCTTTTTCTTCCTCTTCTTCTTCTTCTTCTTCTTCGTTCACGTCGACGAAGCCTTTTCTTTCTTGAATATTCTACAGTCACACTATTCAATTGTTATCTAAGACAACTGAAGCAGTACAAAATTTCTTCCTCATGATGTTTCATCATTTAAGCTCACGGTTTAATATAAAAGCGAATATCATTTAAGAATAAAAGAGAATTTTCATTTCGCTTCCATTTTACTTCGAGCGAGAAACGTAGTAAATCTATAATGTGTCTAAAAAATGTGAAGCGGACATATTAATACATGAAAATCATAAGGCGCTATATCGATAAATATGACAGGTCGATTTCCTAAATGATTTTTAAAAACAAAACCCTAATACTTTTCGCAGAATTCTATAATGTATTTGAGCCTGGTACATGATCGTATATATATATTCTTTTATTCTTTTACTTGTTTCAGTCATTTGACTGCGGCCATGCTGGAGCACCACCTTTAGTCGAACAAATGGAACCCAGGATTTATTCTTTGTAAGCCTAGTACTTATTCTATCGGTCTCTTTTGTCTCTAAGTTACGGGGACGTAAACACACCAGCATCGGTTTTCAAGCGGTGTTCGGGGGACAAACAAATACACGCACACATACACATATACACATACAGACACACACATATATATATATACATATATATATATATATATATATATATATATATATATATATATATATATATATACGACGGGCTTCTTACAGTTTTCGTCTACCAAATCCATTCGGAACCATGTGGTTGGTAAGTAAGCTATTTACCACACAGCCACTCCTGCGCCTATATATATATATACACACAAATATATATATATATATATATATATATATATTAATAATAATAATAATAACAAAGGGTAAAATGAATTAATTAAGAAGTAATCAATAAATTTCACCAAGTAGAATTCGGTATGAAAAGAGGACCGTTACACGGTAAATTTTAGTAATACTAATAAAAATGTTTCAGCAAAGAATTGCCTCATCACACACCGAAGTTCAGAAATAGCAGCAGTGAGATACGAATAGTATGTGTTTAGTAATGGCATAATGACCTTTGCAAGAGACAATAAAATACGATTATCTACATAAAGTTAAATTATTTACTTGAGAAATTAGATTTTCGTAATATAATTCGGTCTGATATTTAAAAATGTAGGTTAAATTCACTCAATGATATCTTACAGTTTTAAGGTGGAAAGTACAGTGTACATCCTGGCGTTAAATACATTATATTTACGGAACAACGATTTTCAGCATTCGAAATCATACCACTTCCTGCATTATCACGTCTGACCTACGTAGAATGATAACAACAGTAACAAAGTTATAACAGAGCGAAATAAGAACTAACGAGTTACCAAATCTATCAAAACTCACAACCTCCCATCTCAAATACAAGAAAGTATATATATAAAAATCCTAGTTGGCCAAAAAACAACACCTTCCATAATAGTTCTATTCGCTCAAATATTAAAAATACTCAAGTCCCAGGGGAACTATGGTACGCGTTGTTACTAATTGAAATGATAATGGTGATAGTCTTAGCAAAGTATATATTTGTATCCAGGAATAGGCATAAGGACCATTGGGCCTAATTGTATCTAATTGGAACAAATACTTCTTTTCGCTGGCTAAAATTGCTTTTTATTGTATATCTCACATATATCACTCTCTCTGTATGTTCACAGATGTCACTTACATAGATATGTATGTATATATGTATATATATATATATATTATATATATATATATAATATATATATATATATATATATATATATATATATATATATATATATATATATATATTCGCATATATGTTTGTGCGCGCGTTTTTGTGGATGTATGTGTGTGTGTGTATCCGTGTATTTCCAGAAGCACACACATGTATGTACATGTGTATAAGGTTATCAACCTAACTCTGTCTGTCTGTCTGTCTGTCTGTCTTTTTTCTCTATCCTCCAACTTTGTCTCAGTGTATGCATACACATATACATAGACACACACACGCATACACAACTACATACAGAGACAGATAGACAGGCAGGCAGAGGGAGAGACACACACATACACACAGGCATATGTTCATGTTATAGAGGTTGTATGAAATAGAGTCGTTCGCTGGAATTCTCGATTCGATATTGACAATAATTATATACCATTTTGCTAAACGAAGTAAGAAATGTTCTGCTTCACTTCTATTTTCCACTGGTAGCATTTATCTTCTATTAGGGACAAGGCAATATGTAAAACAAAAATCCACAAAATGATGTATGGAAAATTACAAAGTAAGTACATCTATGCCGATATGCACGCATAAAAACACAATCAGAAGTCATAAATCGTTTCACTGTGTGTGTGGGCGGGTGTATAGAAATATGTAGACATACATAAATACATACACACACAACACATGCACATATACACTACATATTTATACACATGCATACATACATACATATATATATATATAAATATATATATATATATACATATATATATATATATGTAAATATATATATATTATATATAGAGATATATCTACATGCATATAAATACATGTGTGTGTACATATATATACACATATATATATATATGTATATGTGTGTGTATATATATATCTGTAATGATGCATATATTATATGTGTAGATATATTTACATATATGTCTAGAGGGACACGCGCGCACACACACACGAATACGTAAGCCACCGTATGTACTTTTATAGATAGCTACACGTTTGTATATAATACATATATGAGTATGTAGGAATGTAAATGTATATGTGTTTGTGAGTATAAGTGTGTGCATATGTAAACCCTTCCTTGAATAACATTGATTGCGTACCTTACACTTTTCTCTAACATAATGAAGTCATTTACAAATTAATTGCTTCCTCTGACAATGCAGTGATAACACAAAGTCTATTAAGACACAAAACCATAAACTGTAGATGACTTTAAATGATATTATATATATATATATATATATACTCTTCCTTAGAGGTAAAAATAATTGAAAGAAGCAGGTGTGATGGGAAGATGAAACCCTATGCAACTACCAATGTTAAATGAAGGATGATGGTGCGTTATATGTCTACTATAGATACAAAATTACAACACCCACAGTGGCACCGGACCGTTATGGTATAACTGCGTTCCTGGATATCTGATCAACATTGTTAACTTACGATACCACCTTAAAAACTTATTAAAGCTCGATGTACACTTCAATGTTATTATTAATATTCTGGAGACCATAGAAATAACAGAAACTGAAATAAAAGCAAAGGTGATTTAAATGCAAAATGATAATAATAAACGTTTTCTATATATGTTTAATTCCATTTTTGCGTGGAGTGGAGCAATAAAAAAATTCACCCCTTAATCGAAATAAATATCCTCTTATTAACTTCCTGTAAGTCCATACATTTAATCACATACTTTTCACCAATCGTCTTCATCTTCCTACAAAATTATGTCCTAATGTAACAAAACCACACTTATCTTTCACAATGTTCTATATACCCACAAAAGATTAACTTACCAAAAGAATATATATAAAACTGAAGGAAAGTAAGTATGATGGTAGTCTCTTTTAGTCTGAAATAGACGTTTCTGTAATATGTTGATGAAAAAACTTGCAAAATGATTTGTTTATATTGATCACATGCATCTACTGTACATCTCAATCTCTCCACGAAATTGACTTTACCTGTATAGGTGCATTGTGTACCACACAGCAGAGGTATGACTAATTGCAGAGCAGCGTGAGATGAAATGAATGCCTAAAGAAAACAGCGCAAAAGCCAGACTTTGTGACGAACTTTTAACATGTTTCATGGAGCACCAGTTGTTCGTAGCCAAACCTTGGAATAAACAAACTAAATATTCTGAAAATGAATACGGTATAGTCATGTTTGTACACAAGTAGCGACCATTGTGAAGACTGAAATTTTCGAAAATGTACATATGCCAACCAAATTTTATTTAATATTTAGTCAGTCATCTGAGGATGTTGCAAATCAACAAGAATTTTCTGGAAAATTGTGTATGGGTAAAAGATATGTAAGTTTTAGGGTTGGTGTTCTCGTAGAAATGCAATATGTACAAAGGTACTACATATGTAGCGTTTTCAGTGAAAGTAATTGTGGGGGTGGTGGTGGTTGATCTATGGTTAAATTCATTGAGGCATTTATGTATGTATGAAGTTTGTGTAGGTGTGTGTGGGGCCTTATAATGGGGGAGAAAAAGGTTAATTGGTTGGATGTCCGCCATGTTAGAACATGTGTTTTTCTATGAGTGCGTTTGTATATGTTCTGGTGAAACTCTTATCATAGTTCTCAGATACTGGTGGTGGAAGGGTCGCAGCTGGTGGTTATAGTCCCGGTGGGGCAACTAGTTATGATAGAATAATATACTTCCCTTCATGTAGGCAAAGATTAGCAATTTCACTACTGCTGTTGTAGATAGATGTCTAGGTGCTGAGACAGATTTAATATGATTCTACTCAGCCTAGCACAATCCGCACTCCCTACTGCTATTGAAGTATGCTTTACATTTGTTTTCTATCCCCCACTTTATGCTGTATTTGGTAGCGCTTTCTTTCAACAACCATATGTGCTTGGCTAGGGTTGAAGCCTTTCGTCATTCAGGGATGTTGAACTAGGACTTGCGGTTGTTATATGGGGTTCTGAAGTGGTCTTCAATTACTCCTACGTACTTTTGCACGTTCGGTTGACCAATTGCACAAATTCCTGTTAACTGGGCCTCATATTTCTTATTACAGTGGCCGTTCAGTGGACATGTATTACCCCTACATGAGCATCCTACCTCTGGCTGAAGAGGGAAATACCTTCTAATAACTTTTTTTACATTGGTGCACAACAAAATTATAACCTCAGGGTGTGTTTATTAAATATTTTACGGATCCTTTTTGTACGACTTAGCTATATAGAATCTTTTTTTACTTTTTAACAACTTAGCTATGTAAAATTTTGCCTATGTGTTTTCACAATTTAAGGCGAAACAAAACGTTTTGCGCTTCATAAATCAAGCAGAATGACATAAATTCTGTTGTCGTCGTAATTGCTTTCGCCGCACGTGTTTCTGTTAGTAAGTTCTGATTTTCTTTACTATCAAATATTAAGTTATGATAATAAAATAACGTATCTTTACTGAATAAACATGTGTTTTCATTTCTTTTCAGCAGTATGTTTCCATCTGTAATTTTGGCAATTTGATTACACAAATTGACTAGATGGAAGCAGACAAATGAATCGAAATGCAGAACTTTCATATCTTATACATATAAATTACTAACATTTTTTTTTCTTTCTTCAACTATTTGTCGATAAAACAGTACTATATATGTCAACAATGCAAATGCTATTTCCAATATCGAAAATTTGCAATTTGTCAAGAAAGCGCCTAGCACTACAATGTTTTCGCTTCACTCATTTTAGATAAACTTAACTGTTAGATAATGCTAACATTTCAATAGTTTATGCAGTTAAAAGAAGAAAAAATAACTCAGTATTTTGGAGAGAACGTAAACTGAAAGAATTCAAAAATTGATGTCTTACAATGGCGAAAATAACTAATATTGTTTTCAAAAATCGAATTAAAAACTTGGAGCGAAAGAATTTAGGTGAGCACCCGGAAACATGATGCCAATATTTACTTGGCTCACACCTAGGTCGATTGTGGCTGTTATCGCACGTGGGTCACATGGGATATAGTATGCTGAGGTAGCAACAGTAATCAGGTCTTGGATGGTATGTGTTCTAATGATGCATTTTGTGTTTAAGCAGATTTCCTATTAGCGAGATTCCACAACGTGTGTAGATATTTGTTAAATCTTCTCTTACAAATGACTATCAATGAATTTTACGCATACAACTATGGAAGAGTCCAGTCTTTCACTTTACAGAAGATATTGTATCGAGGTAACCTCAGTGTATCGGAACAATTGCAATCTCAAAAGGTCTCTTTTTAGAGGTATCTAGGTGTCTTTAACGACTATCAATTTTATAGGCGCTGGAAAATGCAGTGACCTACTAAGAACTGAATTTGGTAGAATGTGAAAATGCAATCGTGTTGAGATTGAAGGTTTTGTTGTATGGAGACGTAGCTGTTGTAGAAAGGAGAATAATATCCTAGCTATAGTAGACGTCTCGGTAAATTGTAGATGCATAGGCAGGGAGCCATTAATCTGAAGGGTGGGGGGCGCTTTCATACGAGGCTCTGTGTTAATACCTTGCATTTTCCTGGAAAAATATTTCTTTTACAGACAGTCAATACACGTGTGCACACAAACCGTCACAAGAAATTGGTGAAGGAGTTCCGGATTTAAAATATAAATATTGAGATGGATTTCTTAGATTAAACCCTTCCAGGTGGACCTGCATGGATGGTGAAACCTGGCATCAGGGATAAAGAGAGAATATATACATGTGCGTGCGTGTAGGAGGTGGTGGTGAATGTGTGTGTGTCGTATCTGTGTAGGGGTGGTGTTGAGCGTGTTTGTGTGTGTGTGTGAGAGAGACAAAGAGAGGTAGAGGGGATGCTTGTTGGAATGTGTGTATGTATATATAAATACATGATTTACTATAAGATATTATGACACATTTGCTGAGAGAATTAAGGTACATATGATTGTAGTAAATATTGCAAAGATTGGAAACTAATGCTATGATATAGTAAACCAATTTCCTAGTGTAAAATGTTACGTCTACAATGTTGCAATAGTTTGGTAACTGCAACAGTTTAATATGTTTTTCAAACAGAAAGATGGAAATTGTTGCAGACATTGTTTAGACAGCTATAATTTTTTTATGTCAGTTAATCTTTTTTTCACCCTTAGTCATGAACTTTTGCTGCTCGTAGTATAGGTACACCATCCGCATACACAGAAACAAACAAACACACACACACACACACACACACACACACACACACACATATATATACACACACATATACATATATATATATATTATATATATATATATATATATATATATATATATTTATATACGTATATAAATATATATGTCTACATACATATATATGTGTATATATATAAATAAGCGTATATACATGTTTATAGTTATATTTATAGATCTATATTCATATATGAATATATATATACGTGTATGTGTGCATGCATATGCGCGCGCATGTGTGTGTGTATACATAGTTTGAATGAGTATAAAGTCAGTGTTTATTCAACTACAACTCTCTTTCAAAACTTTATTATATTTTCCAGACAAGATATGTTATTTTTATGAACGCCTGATTTAAAACTCCCGAGAGTCCAGTTCTGCTCCGTGCACTGTTGATGAGGCTGGAATTGCAAACATCAAAAGAAATGGCTGTCCATTTTTCCCTTTTTTACCATAAATTTTATCATATAATTAACCTTATAAGAAAACTCAATGGTGCGAGTGTGTCAAGCATATTCTCACGATCCTCTTCGTCCAGTCAACTTCGATAACAAATATGCCAAATGATAGTCCCAATGTGGAGTAGCACCAAATTGGTGGAAATAAAGCTCTTAATGAGAATGGAATTAATGCTCTTAATGAGAAACTGTAACTCCAGGTAAATAAAAATCCTTTTCTTCAATATTATGCGATTCTTATGTGGCCTGAAATTGAGTAATTTCATTGAATGTTACTTTAACAAGCAAAA
>NC_043003.1:68200563-68213063 GCF_006345805.1 Octopus sinensis | reverse complement strand
TCTTTTCGTCTTGGAGAAGAGGTGGAAGTTCGCAGGTAGAAAATCTGGTGAATGGGGCAATTACAGAAGAGATACCATGTTATTTTTGGCGAGAAAGTCACACACGAGGAGAGCTCGGTGACAGGGTTAATTGTCGTTGTGGAGAATCCAGTTCTTTGCGCTCCACAGGTTCGGTTATTTTCACCGAATGTCCTCTCTTAGACGCTTCCAAACGTCGCGGTGGAAATCTCGATTGACGGGTCTGGCCCTGAGGAAATTCTTGATGCACAATACTGCAAATGTCGAAAAAATCGATGACCATGCACTTGATTGAACAGCGGCCCGGTCGAGCCTCCTTCGGTCGTGGAGATGAAATGCTATTCCTTTGTGACGACTGCTGCTTCTTCTTAGATTCGTAGCCGTAGACCCAACTCTCGTCACCGGTGCTGATCTTCGACATGAAGGATTGATCATCAGCGGTATGCTGTCGGAGATCTTGACAGACTTTGATGCGACGTTTGTTCTGCCTGGTGGTCAGTGGGCGTCAAACTTGGCAGATACACACCGCGTGTTCAGTCCAGGTGTTAAGATTGCCTTCACGGACCCAAACGACGGATCAAAAACATCAGCAATGCCATTGATTTTCCTCCGGCGATCTTCATGCACCAGCTGTTGAATTTTATCCACATTTCTTGGGGTACCTCTTTTGGCAGGTCTGCCAGATCACTCTTCATCTTCCAGTAATGGTCTTCAGACACTTAAGCATCCGTGCCACTCAAACGTTCGCATAAACCTGTTGCCTCGTCGCTGTAAGCTTGCTGAAAAATGCTCAATGTCTCTACAGGAGACAGCTCAACTTGAACTCAAAATTTTACATTGAATCTCCATTCCAGGTTCTTGCCCATGACAAAATTGCAAACTACAGCAGTCGATGTCTTTCCGGATGAAACTATGTATGTGGGTACATAATGGTTTCAAAATGATGTCAATAAAATTGCTTTGACGGTGGGCAAGGCTTGTTGGACCAGCTATATTAATGCTGGGCGCATCAATACCTCAACTTTAAATCGTGTCATCCAACACATACAAAGCACAATATCCCATATTGCCTAACCAGAAAATTTGTACCATTGTGGAATATGTATATAACAGGACTCAAATAATTTCTACTCAAATAAAATTACCCGTCTCTACATATAGAAAATGGTATAGAGCATGCTAGAGAAATACCCATAGATCAACTTAGGGCAACCAGAAATAGCCTGCCTATACAAAGACACATATCAACTTGCATACACACATACCTTCAGACATTCGTGTTTCATTCTTTACCCACAAAAACCTCAATTTCTCTCACTTTATATCGTGCATCCATCCTCTAACACATGCGCGTACTCACGCATATATTCACAAGCCAGGTGGGTTTACGCATGGCTCTCTTCTCCCCTTTGTTCTTGCTACTCTTCCCTGTCTCTTCCTAATCTTTGATTTAGTCTCCAACGCAGGACTGTGTTCGACATCTTTCGTCGATAACTTAGAATTTACAAATCTTTTCTTTGAGCGTAAAACTTATATCACTTTCTTTGAAAGCCCTTTGGTCTTTTGTTGTAGCTTTAGATATCTTGTATTTGATTGATACATATATGTGTGGGTGTGCTTGTGCGTGTATTTTGTGAGTGTGTGTACCCGTATCTATCTATCTATCTATCTATCTATCTATCTATCTATCTATCTATCTATCTATCTATCTATCTATCTATCTATCTATCTATCTATCTATCTATCTATCAATCTATCTATCTATACATCTATCTATCTATCTATCTATCTATCTATCTATCTATCTATCTATCTATCTATCTATCTATCTATCTATCTATCTATCTATCTATCTATCTTTTCATCTATCTATCTATCTATCTATCTATCTATCTATCTATCTATCTATCTATCTATCTATCTATCTATCTATCTTTTCATCTATCTATCTATCTATCTATCTATCTATCTATCTATCTATCTATCTATCTATCTATCTATCTAGCTAGCTAGCTAGCTACCTATCTATATTTTTACAATATTTGGTGTTGTAGCCTGGGACAATATTTGGTGTTGTAGCCTGGGTCATTGATACAAATATCCGTTTAATTTCTCTGGCTTATATCCTGACCTACTTTCCATTAATCACAAACGTGGAGTTGGTTGCATATAAGCGGCTCATTTACTGTGTTCAGTGTTTTCGCACCAAATCTAGTGCATTTAGGCTTTTGACACCTAGTCTATGTAGTGTATTCACATCTTACTTCGAACATTGAATATATTGTTTCAATATTTGTCAACTGTTTCTACAGTAGTTTCATTTTATAATTGTATTACCTTTAATTTCTATGGCTTCCATCTAATAAGTATCTGCATGAGTGTTGCTGTTTAAATTTTCTGATACTGCGATCTCTACAACATTTTGCAACCCCAATATTGATATATTGGGCATCTGCTAATCCTATCTCATTACTATGTTTCCGGTGGATTCATGCATTGTATTAGTAGCTTCGTTAACTCCTTCTTTCACCGTAAACGTCATATTCTATATTTAAACGTCATATTCTATATTGATAGCAGATAATGATTATAATATATTTGTTTATGATATACCAGAAAGATTTGATAATAATGGCGAAACTGAGTGAAAATATATTTCGCTCATCGTCTGTTTGCCTTAAAATGATACATTTGTTTTCCTTCTTGAGATGGCATGCACGATGTAGCACCTACATGAACGGAGAGCGAGGTATATCAAATTCATTTTAGTAAAAATGCAAAACAAGCCATCATAAAATCCGCTTTCGCCGTTTGGTTGCATTTTATATCAATTCAGTTTACTTGTAGCCGTTCCATACAGCCATACAATGCTTTACATCACTTTAGTTTGGCTGTCTACTCTAGGTACAAGGCTCGAAACCCAAATTTATCGACACTCAAAGGATGAAAGGCAAAGTCGACGTCGGTGGAATTTGAACTCAGAACGTAGCGACAGCCGAAATACCTATTTGTTTATTACCCACAAGGAGCTAAACACAGAGAGGACAAACCAGGGCAGACAAACGGATTAAGTCGATTATATCGACCCCAGTGCGTAACTCGTGTTTATTTAATCGACCCTGAAAGGATAAAAGGCAAAGTCGACCTCTGCGGAGTTTGCACTCAGACAAAGGAAATACTGCTAAGCTTTTCGCCCTGCGTGCTAAAGTTTCTGCCAGCTCGCTCCGCCTTTCGCTTTAATTTTGTTTCCTACTTCTCTAGAAATATTCTCTAAAAATATTCCAGTTGTGTCTATTCCTTGTTATAGATTAGGGGGTTAAAGATATATTTGTATATCACTGGTAAAAAAAACGTGACCTCTTCCATTTTTATAAGAATCACCGGTGAGTTTGCTTTTATCAATTAAATCACTTTCTCTCCCGTAAATATTCAGGTATTGAATCTACGCAGCCAACACGTGAACACAATATTGTCATTACACATCTGTTGCTACACATCCATCATCTGAGACTGGAAGAATAACAGAAATCGGGGCTTCACTAATTCCAGGTTCCGTTTGCTTGCAGTCCTTAATATCCTCAGTACCTTGTCGAGGTGTGGTGGACCATGCGGATTTATTGTTTCTTTTAATCTTCTCATGTTTTCTGCTTCTCGATTTGTTCTCAATGTCTCTCTCTCTCTTCTTATTACCTCTTAGCCCACTAGAAATTACTTTGATACTGGTGTATCCTTCTTAATATATCTATATAATATTTTACTACCTTTTTCATCGCTAACATATTTTATGTCTCACAATAATGTTTTTTCCTGATATATTTATCCTACTCCTTTGCTTCTCTATTGTCTTCCTCTCTTATTGTTGTTTTTTTATTCGTATATTCTTGTTCTATTTTTTCTTGTAATATTTCATCCTCTTGAATGTCACGAAATAGTAATACGTGTTTCATTTTTTCTGTTGATTAATTTCTTTTCATGCTGTTTTCTGGTGTTCAATTGAAAAATGTCTGACTCATTTTGGATCAAATCTGTTCTCTCTCAGGTCTTGCTATAATTCTCAATAGCATATGCCTACTAGTCCGTCAATATTTGGGTAGTTTTTGCTGTGAAGTAACATTCTTGGGGCCGCTTATAAATTTCGTCGTTTGCGCGTGTGTTCACTCTAATGAATCTTAATCAACGCCCTTGTTTTAATTTTATTATTGATTTTATTAAGTACTTCTCAATACACCTTGTGTGTAGTAAAGAGATAGGTATTTCGTCTGTCTTTACGTTGTGAGTTCAAATTCCGCCGAGGTCGACTTTACCTTTCATCCTTTCGGGGTCGATTAAATAAGTACCAGTTACGCACTGGGGTCGATATAATCGACTTAATGCGTTTGTCTGTCCTTGTTTGTCCCCTTGTGGGTAGTAAAGAAATAGGTATTACGTCTGCCATTACGTTCTGAGTTCAAATTCCACCGAACTCAAATTTACCTTTCATCCTTTCCGGGTCGATTAAATAAGTACCAGTTACCTCCCGAGGTGGATGTAATCGACGGGCCCCCTCTCCCAGAATTTCGGGCATTGATTATCTTTCTATAACTTGTCAACAGCTGCTTAAACCTCTTCGAATATGATTGTGTCTATTGAAACCCCTGTGGGTAAGGATCGTTAGATTGTCGGGAAAAATGCATTGCAGTATTTGCTACGCTTTCTGCTTTCTGCTTTCTGAAACTCCATTATATGGATGACGTCAAACAACATCTCATTGCAATGGCTGCTTGAGTGAATACACGCTTGAGCTCAAAACACTAAATAGAATATTATTATGTAGCAGGTTCATTAAAACTGTCCTGGAGAGACAACGGGATTCAGTGACATGAATATATTCTAAACAGCTTATGTTTCATTTAGCAAGTGATATAAAGAACGGAGAGAAATATGCTGCAATTTGCAACACACTGTTTTGTTTTTTAAAAATTAAAACTTAAATAACTACTGATTTATATCAGCATCAATTAATTGAATTCGATTAAATTTCAAATGCCGATTTCCTGATTTACTATCAAAATAAGTTTGTAATCATTTAAGACCAACATACATAAACATTATAATGTCGTATAATTAATGTCCTTTACTATTACAGAATGGTAATATATTTCTGTCAAACGCATATCTTGCCATATTCAATCAATAACTGGAAATAGTTTGCAAATATATAAATTACCAGGATAGGGATATACAATTCAATATACAATCATGTAATTATAGTAGCATTCACTCATATGTATACATGCACAAACACACATTCATACATACGCATATGTATGTATGTATGTATGCATGTATATATATATATATTTTTTATTTTATAGAAGGAGCTTCTACAGGACTAGAACTGTTTCATTCAAATGAAATCATCAGGAAGCTGGCTGTCAAAATAAGGTCTAGTATTTATACATTTAGGCAGATTTAATGGGGTGGTGGTGGGGGACGTTTTTTGGGTAAGCGGGGCACAAACTGTCGTTCTTAGGGGAGTGGTCAAAAGAATCAGTGATAAAATAAATAAAAGAATAAATAGAATAATTGAATAGAGTTTTAGGTAAATTAGAAGATTATTGCTTTTAGTCAGTTTGTTGTTGTTGTTATTAAGTGGAGGGAAGAAGTAGATAAATATACATGAAAAAACAGCCAGCTTCCTGGTAATTTCATTTGAATGAAACAGTTCTAGTCCTGTAGAAGCTCCTTCTAAAAAATAAATTAATTTACTCTGCTATGTATTGAGTACGTATTTACTGTGGTTAACCCCGACTCAACCCGGGACCTACATATATATATATATATATATATATATATATATATATATATATATATATATATATATATATATATATATATATTATATATATATATGTACATATGTATTGATGGATTGAACCTTCCTTGCGACAATTTAACATTCAACCTAATCAAGATATCTACGGCTTGAAGAGACCCGGCAGTATACACCTCACTTGAATTTTAGCACTTCTGAAGTTCCGCTCTCTATGAAACATAGGCGACCCGGATTCTTCCTACTCCATTCCGTAACTCCTATGTAAATACACACACAAGCGCGCACACCTATATATGTGTATATATGTATATATATATATATATCAATAATACACTGATTGTTTCTCATCAGGAACAAAATGTTTAATAGGACTGTTATAGAAGTACTCAATTGAATGAGCCAAATATATCAAACCAAAGTTATAGAACAAACAATTGCAAGGTCATCCAATAACATTTCATAACTCGAACATTTAATCATAGAAAATACATTTAGACATCACGGAAGATGAATATAATTCATCTGTACAAGCATATAAGAAAGTGCGAGAAAAAATGTGTGAATATATGTGAATATAGTTCATCACGGTTAAAAGTGAATACTTTAGCGATTAAGAAAAATATATTTTTTTTAAAAAACCATTACAACACCTAGAACGTAAGACGTAAAAATATAGTATAAAGTAATATATATATATATATAATATATATATATATATATATATATATATATATATATATATATATATATAATATATATATACATATATATATTTATATATCATGGAGCACTCCGTCGGTCACGACGACCAGGATCCCAGCTGATCCGATCAACGGAACTGCATGCTCATGAAATTAACGTGTATGTGGCTGAGCACTCCACAGACACGAATACCCATAACATACTTCTCAGGGCGATACAGAGTGACACAGAGTGTGACAAGGCCGGCCCTTTGAAATACAGGCACTACTCATTTTTGCCAGTCGCGTGAGCTAGAGCAACGTGAAATAAAGTATCTTGCTGAAGGACACAATGCGTCACAGGGAATTGAACTCACGACCTTTCGATCTTGAGCCGAAGCTTAAGGTAAAAATTTATACCTGCTATTATCTTCAACACCGTTATTCTGTAGTATAAATTTACAATTGAACGTATCTGTAAATACTTGTAATTTTATACTACGGAATAACGTTGCTGAAGATAGCAGTAGGTATAAATTTTTACCTTAAGCTTGAGACGAGATCTTGTACACGTTTAACCAAAAGTTTAATTCATTATCTTCTTTTTGCTTGATTACAACATGTGTATTTTTTTTTAGTTCTTAAGGTGTTTCTGCCGTCATTTGGTGTCTATTTTCAGCGCATGGAGAGGCATAATTCCAATCCCTTGTTATAATAATATATATAATTATTATAATATTTGTAAAATTTACATATAAGGATTTTATTTATATAAATGCGCCCTTTTAAAGCCTAGCCAGTCTCATGGGCCCGGTTTCCAGGTTTCTTTGGCGTATGTGTTCCCCAGGTGGACGGGCCGCCAGTCCATCGCAGCGTTACTCATTTTTGCCAGCTGAGTGGACTGGAGCAACGTGAAAGGAACTGCTTTGCTCAAGAACACGATGCGTCTCCCGGTCCAGGACCCTAAACCGCAATCTTACGATCATGATGCTGGCACCCTAACCACTAAGCCACGCGCCTCCACACTCGCACACGCACCCGCGCGCACACACACACACACACACACACACATACACACTCACACGCACACACACACATATATAAATTAAAGACTATTTTCCGACACAATGTGGCTGCCCTGCATGGGGCGATAGTTAATGTTATTTAACCCCAACAAACATCGTTTCCAGCAGGCTATATGACAATATCTGTGTCCTTTGTATTTTCGAACAAAGAGCCCATCACACCCATCCAGAATAAAGCAACATCTCCGGAATGGTTTCTGGGTTTTTGCTCTTTATAAAGACAAAGAAGCTGCTTTTCTCAAACGCGATAAACTTTGACCAAGATCAAAATTTAACAGAAGGAATGACAGATGGTTATGTGCAGACCCTTCTGAAGTTCCAAGTGTTATGCATAGAAAATTTACTGCAACTGTCATGATTTTAGGGATTGTCAGAATGAAGGACAAGTGATGCCTCTTTACTTCTTTCCACAAGGCCTCTGCCGCCTAATTGAAGTCATTGAAATAATTGTTAAGCCCTGGATAGACAGTGTATTCAACGGAAGGCCAGATGTCTTTCAGTCACACTCTGCGCTGTCGCACGTGGCTCTGTTAACACAGGAATGGATGACTGAAAAATTTCATGCCCATATAACCCCTAACATTTGGCCTCCTAATTCTCCAGATCTCAAATTATTGGACAATATATATAGCATCACCTAAAGAGGCAACCTGTCAAAGACTACATAATGCAAAAAGTAGCGATTGTGCAGTAAAATCTGTTGAAAGCTACGAGATCGAATTTTCTAAGTCACTATAATTACTATTGTATAAGTTTCGTAACATCTACTCTACTTAAAGTATTGAATAATCATTCATTTTATGCGAAATTGTTTGTGTATCTAGTTGGACAAAAAATATATATGTATATATAAATACACACACACACACACATATATGTATGCACGATAACAATAATAGATAGTATAGTCGCTCTGCTCTCTTCTGTACTGAGGTGAAATATATTCAGAATGAATGAATTATGGAGGCCTCGTCTTACACCCAATTAGTTCAGCATTAAAGCATGGGATATAAACCTCAGGAGATAAACTGAAATGTAGAACAGTGTCTAAATATTAACAGATATAAATCCCCGAAGTCAATAATTTATGCATTGTATCTTGTGTTGAATTCACTGAATTTAAACATGAATGAAACTAACGAAAGCTTAAAATAAATTCATAAAACGAGATCAGATAATATTATTCAGTCCGCATGGAAAGGAAAGATTTTATAATTCAGATGAGATACAAAAACGGACATATTTTTTTGTGGAAATACCATGTGAGTAGCTAGGAATATTGATTTTTGTTAACTTTATAGGCTGTTGAGATTCAGCCATTTCATTCTAATAGTTGATGAATAAAATAAACAAATTTCAAATGTATACATGTGGTGTGAAGTAAAAAGTGTATTAAGCAAAAAATATTCGTTACAAGATCGTGTTGAATTTCTAAGTATATACATCCGCATACATGCATACATATATACATGCAATCATACATACATACATATATACATACATACATACATTCATACATACATACATACATACATACATACATACATACATACATACATACATACATACATACGTACATACATATATATATATATATATATATATATATATATATATATATATATATATATATATATGTGTGTGTGTGTGTGTGTGTGCAAGTATGTATATGCATATATGAATTCGTTATATATAATTTATTTCCTGAATTAACATGTGTGTCGCTGAATATATAATCAACAACAACCTATTTCTTATTATCCTTTAATACTAAAAATGAAAATACAGTGATATTAATTATAATACATCCTTTAATATTCTGCTTTTCCCTTTTGAAATACAATATTCTTCCTAATGCATCTGACGCATTTTCTATCATAGGAATTAATTACACTCGTACCATGAAATCTAAAAGATTGTTAAACTACTGATGTGTATCTCTTATAGCAAATCTTATCTTATTTTCTTAGGCTCAAACCGTAATAAGTAACTAACAACGTTTTTAATATGTGTCTAACCAGGACAAAATTTATGAGAATGACTGAATTAGGCGATTCTATGAAGAGCTGTTATAAGTTAAGTTTTCTTATGCGCAATACACTAAGCCTTCGACTATTTCTACTCTAACGTTTCTGTATTTCAGGTTGAGATTTGGCGCATGCTTAGTTGACTATGGATTATTTAAGAAATAAAAAATGTAACCACCGAATTCCTGAACTAGCTTGTTACATTGAAACTTGAGAATGGCCTACTTTAAAAACTGGACGCGACGCTGAGAGCAGAGAAAAACTCTTACACCTACAATAACTATCCATGTAATAACTTTGAGAAGGTTATCACGATTGAGTACATTAGATGGCATCTGAATCGCATTTAAAGACTACGCAGCAGTTAATGTAGACTGAGCAGTGTTTAGCTTGTTTAGTATCTAAGCTGACTACAGCAGTATTAGTATTCTTTGACATCGCAGCATTTTAAAAATTTTCTTTCTTAGAACGTAAGTTTTTCACCAATAGCAAAGTCTTCTTATGGACATATGTCTTAAAAAGTACAAATTAGCTAAATGACGCCATACCGGGACACACAATTTTTTTAAAAAAAGGAAAAATCTAGCAGGAATTGGTAGATGTGATGATAGAACTAAAGAAACCGAATATTTTAAAGTGTATATACATAGGCGCAGGCGTAGCTGAGTGGTAAGACGCTTGCTTCTCAACCACATGGATCTTAGTTCAGTTACACTGCATGACACCTTGCGAGGGAGTTTCTACCATGGCCTCGGCCGACCAAATCCTTTTGAGTGGATGTGGTAGACGGAAAATGAAAGAAGCCCGTCACAAACACACACATACGCGCGCGCACACACACACATACACACACATACATATATATATATATTTATATATATATGGTGGTCTTGCGCCAAAATTTCAAACCAATGCATATGTATAAATGTGTAGGCATATCTGTGAGGTAAGAAGCTTGCTTCTCAACCACATATTTCTGGGTTGAGACCCACTGCGTGTCACCTTGGGCGCGAGTGTCTTCTACAGTAGCTGCGAGCCGAGCAGAGCCTTGCGAGTGGATTTGGTAGACGGAAGCTGCAAAGAAGCCTGTCGTATATATATATATATATGTGTGGACAAAAACACACCAACACTGGTTGTCAAGCGACGGTCGACGGAGATAATCAGAAATACACAAACATATATATATATATATATTTGTCCACACAAATTAGTGGTTCGGCAAAGGAGACCGATAAAATAAGTTCTAGGCTTACAAAGAATAAGTATGTGCGTGTGTATGAATGTGTGCATGTGTCTGTAGATGGGTGAGCTTATTCTAGAAAATTATGTAGGATTTTTGTTGAAAAAATTGAACTATTCCATAATTTCTACCTAACTTGTTTAGAGTAGATATGTCGGATTGTGAGGCATTTTCCAATTTATCCGTTGGAAATTCTGTTGTTCTGACGTGTTTTTATTGTCTAAATCAGATAAAATGCTCAGTTTTGCAGTATTTCGCCATTCCTTGCATCCTGAGTTCAAATGCTGTCGTGGTCTTTCATTGTTTTGTCGTCGATGAAATAAGTACCAGCTTTGTACTAGGGTCGACTATCTCCTCCCCGGAATTCCAGGTCTTGTGCCTATAGTTGAAAGGATTATTGTTATCATCAACATGAGCATCACAGTTGGCATCTTCGTCGTAAAATTGTCTACATTACTTTTCATTTGTGATTTGTAAAGCTGAGTGCCATATCAACGTATCTTGTGCTACTGCTTGCATTTTCAAAATCATTGTTACTGTTGTTACGAGAGTGAGTCAAAAAGTAATGCCATTTTGTATAGGACAGGTAAAATTACCAACACAGGAACATGTATCATACATCAAAATAAAGCTGGTCCTCTACGAGTCACATCCCTACTGCTCAACTTAGTCACCGCTTCCCTCAATAGCAATGTTCCATCTTCCAATGAAAACAGGTATCCCTGCCCCGTAAAATTCCGTTCACTGTTCTATGAGCCTCTTCTTCACTACAGTTTTCATTTCCTCGTCACTAGAATAATTTAGCGCCTTCAGACTATCATCTCTTCGGCGCCACGAGAGGTGAACATTATTCCTGTGACGGGGAAGTGAAAACCGTAGTGAAGAAGTGACTCAAAGAACAGTCAACAGAATTTTACGGGGCAGGGATGTACGCTCTCACTGGAAAGCGGAACTTTGCTATTGAGGGAAACATTGCTATGTTGAGAAGTAGGGATGTGATCCGCAGAGGACTAGCTTCATTTTATTGTATGATACATGTTCCTGTGTTGGTAAGTATACCTGTCCTAAACAAAAGAGCATTACATTTTGACTCACCCTTATTGGAATTATAGAAGTTCTCTTACCATAGTGTTATTTTCTCTGATACTACATTCATATTTCACATTGATCCATTTAGAAAGCTATTTGTATATCAAAGCTCATTTTCCCCATCTAAACCCCATTTGTATATTAATAATACGCCTATGAAAATATGCATGTCAACCGAATCACAAAGATAACTATCATGACGTGTAGACATTCTCAAAATATTCTTATCTTTTAGTGGATTAGAGATTTAATTTCCTACCAAAAGCATGCCAGTCTTTAAGCGGGTAGTATTCCAAAGAGAACATTAGTAACGGATATTGCTAACCAACAAATAAATCGTCATATCAACAGGGCTGTCAGCACACGGAGCGACAACCATTGAGCGGACTAACCCGATAGAAATTTAATTGCCCAAGCAAAAGGCAGTGTTGTTCATGATAGTCTCGAAACAATACAACCCTTTCCATGCTCGTTTATCACCAGCTGGTCAGCTCCGACATTTATATACGAACATTGTATAAATTCAATGTTCTGTGCAAGTGT
>NC_043003.1:68195563-68198063 GCF_006345805.1 Octopus sinensis | reverse complement strand
GCACGAAATTAGCACAAGGAAACAGTTGACTGCCGATCTTTTCTGACGATGTTATTTCAGGCACAGATCAATTTTTAATTTCTGAAATAAATGAAATTGCTCAAATATATTTGCAAGTGTACCGTCAAGGATTATGAAGCAACAATGCAGAGGTAGAATTCACACAAAGGCAATAGATTTGTACCAATGTTTAACTGGTATTCATTTTATCGACACAGAAAAGAGTAAAAGCAAAAATTGACGTCGGTAGAACTTGAACTGAGAACGAACAGACGGCCGAAACATCACTAGTGTTTTGCCCGGCATGGTAACGATTCTGCCAACTCGACAACTTAAGCGGCTTGTAATAATCTTTTCTACTGGAAGCACAAGGCTCTGATATTTTGGGGAAGGGATTATTACGTCAAGCCCAGTACGTACTTATTTAATCGACCCCGAATGGATGAAGGGTGAAGTCAACCTCGGCGGAATTTGAAGTCAGAACGTATAGACGGGTGAAGAATCGCTACGCATTTTGCCTGGCGCTCTAAAGTTTCTGTCAGCTGGCCGCCTTAAAGTGGCTTGTAATAATGTTATCTCATAGTTAACATCAACCACGAAAATACAGAATTACAAAAGAAAGGCTTAGATTGTGCAACATCTCATCGAGAATACTTATACTCCTGGAAATATAAAACAAAACAGAAGACAGGAACTACATATCCACAGCAGTCTTTTCATACTGGGAAATAAACGGATTTGGGTCAGAAAACTTGTGTCCATAACATATATGTTTGCCGAATGAATTAATTAATAGCAAGGGTAAACATCCACAGTTGCTGGCTTGCTCCTTTGGAACATTTCATTATTAGTAGTGAATTTTATGTACGATTATTTACTATTGGGAGATCCCAGAAGCAATGATTTATGTTTATGGCGGTGTATCCGAAACATTACTACGTTCTTCTGAATGGGCGAAATATTAGAGTTTAGAATTCCGATGATTCAAATGCAGTATAACAATGTGACGCTCATGACAATGCTTTATAAATGCCTTTTCTTCCGCGTGTATTGTAGTTCTGATAATCGGAATAGTAGGTTCCCTTAGGCACTCCTGTTTCCACATATTACATTAGAGAGAGAGAACAGAGACAGAAACAGAGATAGATAGATAGATAGAGAAAGAGAGACAGATATATAGATAGAGAGAGACATACAGAGATAGATAGAAAGATAGATAGATAGATAGATAGATAGATAGATAGATAGATAGATAGAGAGAGAGAGAGAGAGAGAGAGAGAGAGAGAGAGAGAGGGACAGCACGAGACAGAAACAGAGATATTGTTGGAGAGTGCGAGAGACAAAGACAGTGAAAGTGATTCCCCAGCTACTAATAAATTTTTGCTACAGTTTAAGAATAAAAGCTAAGAGAGTAAGCTAAATAATCGCCTGAAACAAAAAAAAATGTTTCTTTTTCTTACATTTAATTAAATCTGTTCGCATAAATATAGTTGTTTTACAGAAATGATATTTGCCCAAGTAAATCACGACGATAATATACCATTACGTTTGATCGGGTATCTGAAACAGTATATTAGAAATCAGCTTGGTGTAAAGTTATAGGAAACAATTAATTCCGTACATGAAAGCTACTTTGCAAGAGACATCAAACAGTGTGCTTTTTATCTGAATATGCCATGATTACGAAATATTCTTTATTAAAAATGTGCAGTCACTTATCAACATACTCACCGCCGAATCTCCTGCTACGTACATACATACAATACATACATGCATACATACACACATACAGAAGTTTATTATTTAAATATGTATGAGGAGTCTACATATGCAACTATATGCATGAGAATACATACAGAAAACATACAAATCTGCTTAAACGTAAGTACATACATACATACACACACATGCAACTATATGTATGAGAATACATATATGAATCATGCACATCTGCATATACATACACACATGCAACTATATTTACGAGAGTACATACATACAAACAAAGAAAAGTATCGTGTTGTTGATGTTGAAATTCCAATGAAGGAGCCTTGGATCCAGGTTAGAAACTGCTTGTTTCTCTATTAGCAAGAGATCTTGAAATAAATTGAATAATAACATACATACAAACATACATACATACTCACATGTATACATATATACATATATATATATACATTCATGCATATAATACATATAATACATATATACATACATATATCCATGTATACATACGTACATACATGCTTACAGAGAAGCATGTATATAATCATCAAAAATGGTGGAACGGGAGATTATCCTTTCAAGTACATGTTACGGTTTGTATGAAATCTATATGAGTAATTTGGCTACTACAACAACAGCAACTACAACAACTACTACTACTACTACTACTACTACTACTACTACTACCACCAACACCACCACTACTACTACTACTACTACTACTACTACAATCACCACCACCACCACCACCACCACCACCACCACCACCACCAT
>NC_043003.1:68173063-68193063 GCF_006345805.1 Octopus sinensis | reverse complement strand
CTATCTATCTATCTATCTATCTATCTATCTATTTATCAATCTGTCTATATAGGTATGTATTTATGTTTCCATGTATGTATGTATGTATAATGTATGTATGTATGTATCTATCTGACTTTCTGTCTATCTGTATGTCTATCTACCTGTCTATCTATCTATCGATCTGCCTTAATGTCTCTCCGTTTCTGTTTCACCGTTTAGCTTTTCCATTGCATATCCAGCTGATCATACAATACTATATATTTATATCTATATCTATATCTATGTCTACGAGGGATGTTCATTAAAGTTTTCCCGTGATTCACTTCCCATGCATTGAGATGAACAAACTTGGCATAATTACTAGTCTTTCTCTACATAGCGACCACTAATTGTGACACACTTCATCCACCGCTTTATGCAGTTGTGAAGACTCGTCTGTAGAAGACGGTAGGTTGCGCCTAGAGCCAAGACTTTACCTCAGAAATAAGTTCATCATCACCCAAAAAGCACTTTCCTTTAAAAAACGACTTCTTGGTTGGAAAGAGATGGAAGTCATGATGGTGCAGCGTTACCATATATTTCCTTGATCTCATCGAACATCTGTTTTAGCGTACACCCTTTAAAGTATAAGAACCTGTTCACTGATCTGTATTTAAATCAGTGCATTATAACACTTTAGTCTACTTCAGCAGCCGTAAAAGACAAACGAATACTAGTGAAATGATGCAATTTACAATGTCACTCCTCGTATATGTATATTCGTATATGTATATACATATATATATATAATTAATCAATATAGGGTGGCAAAAAAAAAAATTTTGTAGAATTTTTTTGCCACCAGCGGCCTAGTGGGAAAAAATTAAATAGTCATAGACCATTTTTAAGTTCAACATCAACAATCAAGGAACGGCCATAATAGGCCATTCACCCACTAGAAATAACAGCCAAAGCTTCAACCGCAAATTTGAAGCTTTGGCTGTTATTTCTAGTGGGTGAATGGCCTATTATGGCCGTTCCTTGATTGTTGATGTTGATCATATATATATATATATATATATATATAGAGAGAGAGAGAGAGAGTGATTCAAATGATGCACCAGAATTTTGTATGGTGTTATCCATACAAATCCATGGGGTGATTATAATCAAAATAAGCAAGAAGAATATCTTCGGTAATTTGGTACGATCGTTTCACGCTACATCATTTTATTAAACATTGTAAGTATTACAACAGTTTTAAAATGTTGAGCAATCATCAGACATTTATAGAGGTTTTCCAAAATACATATACTTATTTTGATGCTAATTGATAACATTATAAAGAGGGCAGACTTACAGACAGAGATGTTGATTTGAATGTTAAGAAAATTAAAGCATTAGAATTTATCTTCTGACTGAAGAACTTTCTTTAAGTTATTTTGATCTGCTAGAAAGTGGGAAGGGATATTCTGTTGAATGGGGGCACAAGAGATTTTCTATTTATAGAAATAGGTAGGGGTGAAATAAATGTCAGAAGTTATTCCTGAGGAAATTAAAGTGGAAGGGGGATTATATTGTCTTAGAGACTGTATCCTACTATTTGCCAAATAGTAGGATACGATTGGTTTATTGCACATGCAAACATCTGGCCACTTTGTACCGCAATCAACAACGATTAGGTAGTATGAAGCGTTCAACGGTCAAGCGTAATCGATATATAGCCTGATTGCTAGCCCTCAACCACTACATGATTTTACACAATTTTCAATGTGTTGGTCCATTGTCGGCCAATATACATAGCTCCTCATTAAGGCTTTAATTTTTGACATTACTGATTTTCCACTGAAATACTTGTTTCAGTAGTGCACTTGGTACTACCACTCTTTTCCCGTACATTAAAACAACGTCACATAATGAAAAGTTATCCGAATTTGTATTTTTATTCTACTTATATTTCAACATTTCTTTCATTCTTGTAATGTAATTATCCTCTGCGGATTTCATGTTTAAATCATGCGCGCTCACTGGCAGTTCGTGAATAACCTTATGCATAATATTTTTAGTTACTTTGTTTCTTTCATTCAGCTGCTGAGTTCTTTTCACTGGTGGGGTAACCATTTGATTTTTTACACTACCGACATATTTGGGGTTCCCATAAATCAAATAACTCCAACCAGTCGATACCCAACAGACTGGTTGGGTTCTTTAGGAAGAAAACCTTCGCCTTGCAAGTTCTTTCTCGAAATGTGACTCCATTCTACATTTCGCCTACAAAGTGTAATCTGTCACCCGTCATGCAACGTGCAGTTTTCGCTGATTTTCTCAACATAGGGATTCGATTTTACTTTCTGCTGAGAGCATTTTAGAATATTTTGCATTTGACTTCCGTACTTTTGTTCTTCAGTGTGAACACTTGTGTCCAAATTTTTGCCAACTGTAACATTTTTGGTTTTTAAAAGGACAATCTTTTCTGAAATGTAGGCCTCTACATTCCTAACATGGAATAGGACCGAGCAGTCTTTTTTGGTTATACTTTCACGATCGACATATCTGTATTTTTACGAAAAAATTTTCTTGAATTTTCTTTATGTCGTGGTTCTGGTTCATCCTTTGACACTCCTCTGCAACAATCTGCAGGGTTAAATCTTGGATCACTTGTTCCAGTTTTAAATGAATTCCTGTCCGTATTTCTGTATCTTCATTTGCAGTAAGGCCTTGTACAGGAGCCCTTTTAGTTTAAAATTTTCACTCATTCCTGCATACGTAGTAAATCACCATCCTTTTTTTTTCCAATACTCCATTCGAATGTTAAATAGAGAAGTCTTATCAGCGAACATATTAAACAGTAATTTGATTGTTTTCTGAAAACAATTTTCACTCGACTTTTGGGTCAATATGAAATTACAGTATCATTCATGCTCAGTCGGAGCTAATTTACATGATAACATCCTTAACGTTTCTCTGCCCGAACATGTTTTTCAATTTTACTTGTCGTACTTTCTGTAGTACGCTGCCAAATTTATACTCTCCTCTGCGTTAAAACTGAATTCTCTAATGGAGTTACGCCATCTGACAAAAACGAACTTACCGCATTTTCGGACTTCTTTGCGTATAACTCCAATAATTGTTGTTGTAATAATTGCTGTACTAGTTTCTTCCGCAACTCCTGTTTCTGTTGTTGTTGTTGTTTTTGAAGGTGAATTTTAGAAACTAATAAGCCTTCCATCACTTAACAAGTTCTATCACGAACAAATTGTTAAATATCTTACGTGAGCGTCGAAACCCTTGTCATCAGATGTATCTTCCGTCTCCATATATCGTGGTACTGCCACGTTATTGAAAGTGATAGTTTAGATACACTGTACCAGTGTAGTAACAGTAAACAAGGTAACGATGCAACCGTAATAACAACGTAACGATTTAACAATCTATTCACGAACCAACAATCAATATTCCAAACGAACTAACCAACCATCACCTTCCGACTTGACTGTCACCTCAACTCGAACTAACAAAAACTAACACAAGCATCACTCCTAACGCTACTATTCATGATTTCTCGGTCCAAACTATTTCTCACAAGAGGACGTCGTAACTCTCTAAGTACGCGGAAAGGCAGGCATACTTACATATAGAAATACAACCACACACATGCACACATGGATAGGTGCGATGGGGAGAGGGAGATAGTTCACTGAATCATTATTGCTATTCTACTGTGTTGTATCTGGAAAATGTAAATTTGGTACAGTGACAATATCTTGGGATTTTCTCATAAAGATTGTTTACCACATTTTCGTTACTTAACAGAATGCAGAAGCCTTCCTTAAGGCACAGTCACATACGTCGCATAATATATTATATCGGTGTGCATTTTTTATTGACCATTGTATTTCCTTTTTTACCTTCTTTTATACTTCATATGAGGCCCGCTATTGATGTGTGTCGCTGGCCTATGTTGAGGAGATATGGTTGTAATAACCTCAAGACATTTATTGGGAGTTACATATATGGATCTAAACAGTTTGATTCAAATTTCCAATGGCTGAGGATTAGCATCACGCTTTGAGACTTAAAGTACCAAGGAAAGAGAGAGAGAGAGAGAGAGAGAGAGAGAGAGAGAGAGAGAGAGAGAGATGAGAGAGAGAGAGAGAAAGAGAAAGAGAGAGAGAGAGAGAGAGAGAGAGAGAGCTAAGCGCTCATTTAACGTGATGTTCCAAGTTCCACTGCATTCCATCCATCGATCTGCCCATTTTAATTGTTCGCTGTATTATCTTGAATAATTTTCGTGCAGTCACCCACCGATCAGCATTACATCGTTTACATTTAGATATCTTGAGTGCACATACGTCTTATTTTTACATTAATATATTTTAGGAATTTACTTCTGAGTTTTTTTCAGAGTCTAAAACTCGCGATGCATCTATGAAATTTATCGGGAAAAAAAGCTACAAACTCAATATTTTGCATGATTCTTATCGTATTCACTGGTACACGTCGGAGGAATCCCTCTAGAGGCATTTCATTACGTCCGAACAAATGGTATGCCTTATGACCTATGACGTTTTACAAAAAAACAAACAAACTTTTTGAGCATAATAAACGTATTTAATTAATCCCTGAATTTTCATGAATACTTGAGCTTATTCCAACATTCCGTTCTTTATTGTTCAAACTTTAAAGAAGAATATAGTTTTTTTCATTCACAGAGCGCCTTTATAATTCTCTCTGAAACTCCTAATTTTCTATTTTCTCGGATTTGAATTGATGTTGCCTTCTTTTCTTTTTTATAAAATCACATTCCAAGTCAGTTTATTGAAAAAGTAATTGGTACACTTATGCGAACTTTATTTTACATAAAGTAAGCTTTGTTAGATATATATATATATGTGTGTGTGTGTGTGTGTGTATGTGTGTGTGTGTGTGTGTGTGTGTAGCCACATACCCGTTAAATAACCTCGACCCTGCGTATGCTTATAAACGCAAATGATAACGTACTGAACTTAGAAACCGTTTCGTTGTATGTTGAGTAAATTTAATTATTTATCGATTGAGCACTTGTGTTCTTCAAGTGCATCAAGTAGTTAAATTTTATGAAATCAGATATTGAAATTGCTGAACTTTAGTACCAGGCAAACTCATAGATTGCTATTCCAATTGATAAATCTGCATTAGTTTGACTTGGACCTGTGAACTCTATCGAATAATTTATCGACAAATATGAGGAAGCTAGTACAAATTTATTTAGTGGAATGGTGTAGAATGTAATTCAAACATACATCATGCGCTCAGTATATAAAATAAATTTAAAAAGAATCACATTAAAAACACAGATTGAAGTTTCACAAGATTTGTTCCATAATTTTAAAGACTACTTGAAGTCATTCGCACAATCCACTCTTTATTGCACAAGCCTGAAAAAATAGATGTCTTTTTCATTCATAAAGCTTCTTTACTAACCTCTTTCGACATCTATGTCGTTTTGGGTTTGAATTGCCATTTGCTTTTTTTTTGTTATCTCCCATACTTAACATTCTAGTTATATCATTAAGCTCTCTTCTCTCTTTCTCCTCCTTCTAACTCATTATTTGTCCATTGCAAGTTCTGATTCTCAATAGTGCTTCTCCAGATTTCTTTCTTTCTCACAGTGTTTCTTGCATTCAATTTATCTCATGCAATCTCTTTTCTCTTAAAAAGTTCTTGTTTCCCCAAATGTGCATCCTTTTTTTTTCCCTAACTTGCAATCGTCTGCATTCTTAACATTCTTCACATTTTAGATTTTTCTTTAAGTTGTTCCCCATAAACGTAATGACAAAATGACGTCTCCTATACATAAGTGGGCGAGAATCAGAAAATATTCCCTCACATACACTGACGCGTCTAATGACTGTACAATGTTAGAAACCATGTTCTACTGCATTTGTGAAGTAGACAGGCCCAGAGATTAAATGCTTAGGTCAAAATACTTGTAATATCATGTGTAGAAACAAGGCAGAGATCTGGCAGAATCGAGAGCAAGGCGGTATTTCGTCCATGTCCATGAGATAAGTTCAAACTTCCCTGAAATCGACTTTGCTTTCAAATTTTGGGATCACGTACTAGGTTCGTTGTAATCGACTATTCTCCTCCCCGCCAAATTTCAGATCTTGTGCCTGTAATAGAAAGGATAGTAATAATAATAATAATAATAATAATAATAATAATAATAATAATGATGATGATGATGATGATGATGATGATGATGATGATGATGATGATGATGATGATGATGATGATGATGATGATGATGATGATGATGATGATGATGGATGATGATGATGATAATAATAATAATAATAATAATAATAATAATAATAAAATAATAATAATAAGAAGAAGAAGAAGAAGAAGAAGAAGAAGAACAAGAAGAACAAGAAGAACAAGAAAAAGAAGAAGAATTGGTGGCACAAGATCAAAGCTTGCTTTCCAGAACCTACCAGACTAACATTCTTCAAAACTGTTTGGACTCTAAATGGAGAGTCTGCAATAAAGTTGACGAAACAATAGACCATCTCGTTTCGGGATATCTTATGCTGACAGCAAACGAATATAAAAATCGCCACGATTGGGTAGGACATTATTTAGATTAGGAAATATGTAAACATTACAAAATCGGTGATTCTGCTGATTGGTATGAACATCCCCTTGAGCTAGTTGTTGAAGGTAAAACTGTTACTATCCTCTGAGATTTTCAAGTCAACACCGACAGAACGATCCCTGATAATCAATCAGACATAATTATTAAAGACAGGGAAGAACATTCTTGTAGACTAGTTGATGTAAGTGTTCCCACTGATAAGAATATATTTCTAAAGGAATTTTGGCAAATTGAGTAAATGTAAGGACCTGGAAATCGAAATATAAAAGATGTACAAAAATTATACAAAAGTATATCTAAAGATATACAAAGGTTCTTAAAGCAAGAGCTGTTCCTGTTTTATAGGTACCTTAGATATGATAACAAAGAGATGTCACAAACATCTAGAAAACATCTCAGAAGAACCATGCCTCAAAGAAATCGAAAGGAACGTGCTGAGAAGTATTCCACACATCTTTAGAAAAACCTTGTTAATTTAAATATCTGTGTTGTATCACATGAGAATATTCCGCTATTGCCCTTTCATACATTCCCTCCCCTCCCTAAACTTTCAGACATACTGTAATATATCTTATCCTTCACTCGCCTCAAGACTTCCTGTTCTAGCTAAAACTAGAACAGCAAAGGAACATGATAAAACGATGACAAGAAAAGCCTCTTCATGGCCAATACTGGGCTAAACAAAACGCAAAAGAAATAGGCAAACCAAAATCCCAAATGTGGCTGAGAAACTCAGGACTCAAATCACAGACTGAAGGATTTTTAATTGCAGCACAAGACCAAAGTCACGCCACCAGAAATTACCAATAACATATAACGAAAGAAACATAACAAGTAACTGCAGAATATGTGGAGATGGATAAGAAACAATAAATCATATTATCTCTGGCTACCCAGTCGTGGTTGAGAAGTAATATGTTCACAGACACGACAGAGTTGGGACTGGAAGCTATGCTAACAATATGGAATAACAACAGAAAAAAGATGGTATAGACACACGCCAGAAAAGATCGCAGAAAATGAGAAAGCAACCATACTCTGGGATATGGTAATACACACAGATAGAGAAATTAATGCCAATAGTTGTCAGAGATCATAAAGAAAAAAATTGCTATCTAATTGCTGAATCAATACTAACAAATGACAACGTTAGTAACCATAAGATCATCAAGCCAAACTACAGCACATACCCGAGGCACACATAGCTGCACTCGGTAGTGAAGTGAAAACACGTTATAAAAATAAAACTACTGAATAATAATAATAATAATAATAATAATAATAATAATAATAATAATAATAATAATAACAATAATAATAATAATGATAATGATAGTAATATTGAATGCCGGGATTATATCGAATGCCCTGTTGCAGTAACAGGCAGTGACTCTAACCGCTTCTGATCCTAACTGATTGGAAGTGTTATCATGGACATTGTTTTATCTTGGTACAAAAGATGGGCTACCACAAATATTCTGCTCAATAACACATATTTCCTTGTGAGTTGCATGAACTTAACCAGTTGAGCATGTCCCTTAGTGGCTGACGATATGTTAGAGGAATTTTTTGTGAATTGGATACTTCACCTTCGGAAACGCCCATTTTTATTTATTCTTTTCTTGTCCACAAAAGCTCACATACAAAACATTAAATGACGTATAACAACATTAAAGACAAAAACAAGACGATAAAATGTAATAACGATAAAAATTGAACAAATTAAACTCCCAATAGGCGGGGCGCTTTACGGTCCTCGTGGAAATACCCACAAAAGCCACGGGTGCCTAAACAACAGAGCAAGAGCCTTTCTCATTTTCTTTACAGGTGCAGAATAGGTCCTTTGACACTGGCCATTCTTCCAACATTCACCCACCTTTCAACACACTCGCTAAAAGGCAACACTTCTCTCTCCACCCTCAATTAATAATAATAATAATAATGATAATAGTAATAATAATAATAATAATAATAATAATACTAATAATAATAATAATAATAATAATAACAATAATAATAATAATATCTCTGGCTGCCCAGTCCTGGCTAAGAAGGAATATATTCACAGACATGACAGTTGGAACCTACATTCACTGGAAGCTATGCCAACATTATGGAATAACAACTATTGATGCTGCTATATAATAATATAATAATAATAATAGTAATAATAATATAATAATAATAATAATATAATAATAATAATATAATAATATAATAATATAATAATAATAATAATAATAATAACAATAATAATAATAATATCTCTGGCTGCCCAGTCCTGGCTAAGAAGGAATATATTCACAGACATGACAGTTGGAACCTACATTCACTGGAAGCTATGCCAACATTATGGAATAACAACTATTGATGCTGCTATATAATAATAATAATAATAATAATAGTAATAATAATATAATAATAATAATAATAATAATAATAATAATAATAATAATAATAATAATAATAATAATACAAAACAACCACAATAATAATACAAAACAACCACAATTGGACTGGCCAAATTACAAAACAACCACAATTGGACTGGCCAAATATCTCGAAATATCGAATGACTGGATGCTAAAGCTCGTAGAAAATCACGAGAGACGAAAGAAGCTTCATTCTATCATCAAGGAAAGCAAAAAATTTGCTATTGATCTCGTGCAGGATACCCAAACTGAACAACCCGAGGGAAGTACGACAACTATTGTTGCAAAGAAGGTGAAAATGATGGCAATGAAAAAAGCGCACGAGCAATTGGCTGATAGGTGGGAGGAGAAACCTCTGCACGGCAAATATGTGACCCGCAGCAAACAAGCTGATGTTGACCAGAAGCAAACCCATCAGTGGCTGCGAAGCTCAGGGCTAAAAGCAGAGAGCGAAGGTTTTATCCTGGCTGCTCAAGACCAAAGCCTATTAACCCGGAACTACCAGGCCAATGTGATGCAAAATGGAGCAGACCCAAAATGCCGATTCTGCAACGACATGATTGAAACAGTGGACCACCTAATCTCTGGATGTAAAGTCTTAGCACCAGTGGAATATAAATTAAGACATGACAGAGTTGGCCAATATCTCCACTGGCTAATAAGTCGGCATTACAATATCAAAACTGCCGACAAGTGGTATAATCACCACCCTGAGGCTGTAACTGAAGGAGAAAATGTAACCATTCTGTGGGACTTTCCAGTACATACAGACCGAACCATCAAGGCCAATAAACCAGATATTGTTGTGAAAGACCAAAACAATAAAGTTTGCTTATTGATCGACATGAGCATCCCCTGTGATCATAATATCTCAGCGAAAGAGTTTGACAAGCTCAGAAAATATAAAGACCTACTCATTGAAATTGAGAAAATGTGGCATCTCAAGGCGGTTACAATACCAGTGATCGTAGGAGCACTAGGAATGATCAAGAAGGGAACCGAAAATTATATGAGAATGATCCCTGGCTTACCATCCCTGCAAGAAGTGCAAAAGATTGTCTTAACTGGTACATCACACGTATTGAGAAGAGCATTGTCGATGTGAGAACTGTTGCTGCTCATGTATTTTAATTTAACTTAAAAAAAAAAAAAAATGAACGAACTACTGAGTTTGGTTTAATGGCCTACCAATATACACTATGAGTTTCTTTGCCCTAGGTGTCGGGAAGACACTCGGCAAGATATGGAAGAAAATTTGAAAGAAGAAAAAAAAAGTAATAATAATAATAATAATAATAATAATAATAATAATAATAATAATAATAATAATAATAATAATAATAATAATAATAATAATAATAATCATAATAATAATAATAATAATCATAATAATAATAATAATAATAATAATATTAATAATAATAATATTAATAATAATAATAGATAGGAAAACAAGAAAAATACTGACAGGATCTAGGATGCATCACCCAAAATCTGACATAGAAAGACTATATATACAACGTATAGAAGGTGGTAGAGGCCTTATACAGCTGGAAAACTACTATAAAATAACCACCATAGGACTGCAAAAATACCTACTTCAGAAGGAAGGAAAACTGATCCAGATAGTAGCAAAACACGAGCAAAACCAAAAACTGTTCTCAGTATTTAAGGAAGCTGACAAATACAAACAAGAAATCATACCACCTATTAAACACAAAGAAGAAGAAGAAGAAGATGATGAAGAAACAACAAAAGCTATAAAACAAATGAAATCCAAACTAAAAATAGAACAGCAACGAGCCATGATAAAACGATGGCAAGAAAAGCCCCTTCATGGTAAATACTGCACTAAACTAAACGCAAAAGAAATAGACAAAGAAAAATCCCAGCAATGGTTGAGAAGCTCAGGACTCAAAGCAGAAACAGAGGGATTTTTAATTGCAGCACAAGACCAAAGCCTCCCCACCAGAAATTACCAAAAACATGTAATGAAAAGAAATATTACAAGTAACTGCAGAATATGTGGAGATGGACAAGAAACAATAAATCATATTATCTCTAGCTGCCCAGTCCTGGCTAAGAAGGAATATATTCACAGACATGACAGAGTTGGAACCTACATACATTGGAAGCTATGTCAACATTATGGAATAACAACAGAAAAAAGATGGTATAGGCACACACCAGAAAAGGTCACAGAAAACGAGAAAACAACCATACTCTGGGATATGCCGATTCACACTGATAGAGAAATTAAGGCCAACAGACCAGATATAGTTGTCAGAGATCATGAAGAAAAAAAAATGCTTTCTAATTGATGTATCAATACCGGCTGATGACAACGTGTCTCTAAAAGAAATGGAGAAACTCTCAAAATACAAAGACCTGGAAATAGAGGTAACTCGAATGTGGAATCTAAAAACAGAAACAATTCCTATCATAGTAGGCGCATTAGGCATGATAAAAAAATATTCAGACAAATACATAACAAAAACGCCAGGACTTACAAACACATATAACATACAGAAAATTGCACTACTAGGCACTGCACACATCCTACGCAGAACACTTTCCATACAATAACCATCAGAGCATCACAACAAATCACAGCACATACCCAAGGCACACAGAGCTGCGCTCGGTAGTGAAGTGAAAGCACGCTATAAAAATAAAACTACTGAATAATAATAATAATAATAATAATAATAATAATAATAATAATAATAATAATAAAATAATAATAATGATAATAATAATAATAATAAAAAATAATAATAATAATAATAATGATAATGATAATAATAATAATAATAATAATAATAATAATAATAATAATAATAATAATAATAATAATAATAATATTTTTAAAGGTTTGACGTAATTCTTCACAAAGGTAAATAGCAAAAGCGAAGAGTGCGATTCAATTGTAATAATGATTTATTAGTTGAACGACATTTCGACAGTAAGCCTTTGTCAAATTCAAAATAAGAAGTGATAAATATTCAGAATTATAGAAATTTAAATTTAAAGTATGAACGAGAGAAACCAGCATCCACATATTGATGGAATGACATCAACAGTCTTTAAGTTTCAATTTATAATAGGCGAAAAGAAAAAGACAGAAAAAAGACACAGAAAAGAAAAGGGGAAAAAAGAATATTTAATCAAACAGTTTTATATAAATTTGATGATATTCTGTCATTTTACTCATTCCTCCAGGTCCTAATGTTAATAACACGCAAACATATTTCTCCTCATGCATTCTGAGATGTGAAAGTGAAGTAGATTCAGAATAGTTTCTTAGAATACGCACTTTCAAGTCTTCTTCAAAATTGCAGCTGCTTGAAGCGAAATATTCGCAAAGTTCTGTCGAATTACTGTTATTGTATCTGACATCGAATCTGTGCCCATTAATACTTTTTTTTAATTGTTAAGTTGTACAACCAACGGAAATCGAGTTATGTTCCGTGCATTGTACAGCGTGCACCAAATGGGAATCTCTACATGTTCCACGTTCTGTACAAATCATAACATTACTTTTATGATTCCTGATGGAATTCATTTGACTCGTGTTGCTGCACAACGAACAGGGCTTACAAATCTTGCATCTGTTTTTCAAGGTACATAGTGCAGATACTCCAACGTTCGTGTTCTTGGAGTTAGAAATAGAGGTCAAAAATTCTCTTATATTCTTATTCTGTCTAAAGGCTACAATAGGTGGCTAAGGAAATAACTGTTTGAAACAAGGATATTTTTTCGCTACATGCTGGTACATTTCATGCAACACGTTTGAAATGTCAGCGAAATTTCGGTGCCAGTTATCGTTGTTAATCTTAGCTATTTCATTTGCTACTTCCTTTAATAGTGATTCACTGTAACCGTGGTTGACATGATGTACAAAAGCATTTCCCTGTTTCCAGTAATCCCCTATGTCAGTACAAATCCGTTTTAACCTCAAAAACTGGGATTTCGGAATTGACCAAATAATACGATGTGGATGACCGGAGTGGTGGTGGAGATACATGTCGGATTAAGTGGCCTTGCAAAATAACTTTGTCAGTATTCTGCCTCCAGAAAACTTAACTTTTGTGTCGAAAAATTCAACGCTAGTTTTTGAAAAACTAGACGTAAGTTTTATGCTGCACATAAAGCCATAAAGTCACAGAAGTGCAAGAAAAGAAGTCATTAAACTATCCTAGGATCCTTGCCAGACAAAAAAGACGTCACGAATGAACCGTAACGAACCAGAGTATGATTATGGTTCATGACCATGAATGTCTTCAGTAATTGTGTCCCGAACATCTTCATGAGGACATTAGCGAAATTAACAGCCATGGCGGTACCCAAGGCGTAACCCTTCGTCTGGTGGTAAATTCTTTGCCTAAACTTCATTGTATTTCCTTTTTACTGTCTTTGAAACATAAAGACTGATGACGCAGGTTACTCTCGTTCATATATTAAATCTAAATTTCTATAATTTTGAATACATCTTATTTTGAACTTGACAAAGATAGACTTACCGTCGAAATATCGTTCAACCTATAAAATATATATTGCAATCGAATCGCGCTCTTCGTCTTGACTAATAATGATAATAATATTAATAATAATAATAATAATAATAATAATAATAATAATAATAATAATAATAATAATAATAATGATGAAGATGATGATGATGATGATGTTGATGATGATGATGATGATGATGATGATGATGATGATGATAATAAGTAATGATAATAATAATGTATAGAAGATGGTAGAGGCCTTATATAGCTGGAAAACTATTATAAAATAACCACCATATGACTGCAAACATACCTACTTCAGAAGCAAGGAAAAGTAATACAAATAGACACAAAACACGAGCAAAACAAAATACTGTTATCAGTATTTAAGGAAGCTGGCAAATGCAAACAAGAAATCATACCACCTAACAAATATGATGAAGAAGAAGAAGAAGAAGAAGAAGAAGAAGAAGAAGAAGAAGAAGAAGAAGAAGAAGAAGAAGAAGAAGAAGAAGAATAATCAACAAAAGCTATGAGACAAATGAAATTCAAACTAAAACTAGAACAGCAACGGACCATGATAAGACGAAGGCAAGAAAAGCCCCTTCTTGGCAAATACTGGGCCAAACTAAATGCAAAGAAATAGACAGAGAAAAGTCCCAGCAATGGTTGAGATGCCCAGGACTCAAAGTAGAGACTGAAGGGTTTTTAATTGCAGCACAAAACCAAAGCCTCCCTACTGGAAATTTCCAAAAACATATAAGGAAAAGAAACATAACAAGTAATTGCAGAATATGTGGAGATGGACAAAGACAAGACAAATTTTGACAGAGCACGGAGCCTTCCAACCTAAGAGTCATGATAGGCTGTACTTGTCCAGAAGAAAGTAATGCGAGAGGTTCGATCAGTTGCCTCGATTGTATCGAAGCAGAAGAAAAGAGCTTAGGGTGGTATGTAAAAAATACAGTGGAACTATTGTTGAAACATGTCAAGAAGTCTAGCATCATCAAAATTTATGATTACGTTAAGGACGAAAGAATACTTCGCTGGATTCTTGAATCATGACCAGTAAACAAGTGTCACCTTAGGCTGCTGGTTGTGAACAGCCGACACTTTTCATCATATTCAGCAAGGTGAGAGTTTTCATAATATAATAATAACAATAAATCATATTATCTCTGGCTGCCCAGTTCTGGCCCCGAAGGAATATATTCACAGACACGACAGTGTTGGGACCTACATTCACTGGAAGCTATACCAACACTATGGAATGATAACAGAAAAAAGATGGTTTGGACACACGCCAGAAAAGGTCACAGAAAACGAGAAAGCAACTATACTCTGGGATATGCCAATACACAAAGAGAGAGAAATTAAGGCTAATGCGCCAGATATAGTTGTCAGAGATCATGACAAAATGCTTTCTAATTGATGTATCAATACCAGCAGATGACAACTTTCTCTAAAAGAAATGGAAAAACTTTCAAAATATAAAGACCTGGAAATAGAGGTAACTCGAATGTGGAATCTAAAAACAGAAACAATTCCTGTCATAGTAGGCGTATTAGGTATGATAAAAAATATCCAGACAAAAACATAACAAAACAGCCAGGAATTACAAATATATATAAGATACAGAAAATTGCATTACTTGGCACTGCACACATCCTATTCAAAACACTTTCAATACAGTAACCATAAGAGCATCACAACAAACCACAGCACATACCCAAGGTAGAGAGAGCTGCACTCGGTAGTGAAGTGAAAGCACGCTAATAATAACAACAATAAAACAAATTGAAAAAGAAGGCTACAAATACTTTGACTGATTATACAAATTGAAAATGGAGGTTAGAAATACTTTGGCAGACTAGAGTTCAACGAGATAATGGATTAGGAAATGAAAGGACAACTAAAGCTGGCATGTTCCCGAAGTCTACGATTGATGTTGCGTTCCAAATTGACTGAATGCAATAACATGCAAGCAGTTAATAGATAGGTGATTACATCACTTTGGTATGGAGCTGGTAACATGTACATGGCATGTACATGGATACAAAGACAAGACAAATTTTGACAGAGCACGGAACCTTCCAACCTAAGAGTCATGATAGGCTGTACTTGTCCAAAAGAAAGTAGTGCGAGAGGTTCGGTCAGTTGCCTCGATTGTATCGAAGCAGAAGAAAAGAGCTTAGGGTGGTATGTAAAATATCCAGTGGAACTATTGTTGAAACATGTCAAGAAGTCTAGCATCATCAAAATTTATGATTATGTTAAGGACGAAAAACTTAAAGAGGAAAAGAACACAAAAAAGGAAGCAGTATTCAAAGGAGAAAATAATGTATGGTCAGTCTGCAAGAGATACGAATACCAAGACAGATACAAAAGAACTGTGGTTATGTATGAAGAGGAGCGGCCTGAAGATAGACACAAAAGCACTTATATGCTCAGCTCAAGAACAAGCGTTAATGACTAACTTATGTAAAATATAGAATCGGCAACACTACTAACAGCGACAAATGCAGAATATGTGGTGAAATGGGTGAAAAGGTATGGCAAATCGTTAGCGAATGCCCTAAATGGGCACAGCGCAATTACAAAAGTCCATATGATATTGTGACAAGAATGATCCATTGGGAGCTCTGTAGAAATCACGGTCTACAAAGAGCAAATACGAGGTATGAACACATCCCAGAAGGAGTCGCCGAGAACGAAAATTGCAAAATCCTGTGGAATGCAAGGATTCAGTGTGATCACCTAGTCAGACGTAGGAGAGCGAACATTGTTGAGGTGAAGAAAAAAGGAAGACCATGCATGATAATCAACATAGCATGTCTCCATAACAACAGGATCAGAGAGAAAGAAGTAAAACTGAACAACTACGATGATTTGAAGTGGGAAATACGAAGGTTATGGTTAATGAGGAGAATAGAATAATTAGGACACTTAGAAGTGTCAGCACTCAACTACCAACATCTCTCAGACAGATTGGTAGAAATGTAATGGTAGAATACTCACAAGACCCATCATTACTTGAAACTGCAAGAATACTTCGCTGGATTCTTGAATCATGACCAGTAAACAAATGTCACCTTAGGCTGCTGGTTGTGAACAGCCGACACTTTTCATCATATTCAGTGAGGTGAGAGTTTTCATCATATAATAGTAATAATAATAATAATAATAATAATAATAATAATAATAATAATAGTAGTAGTAATAGTAGTAGTAGTATTTCAAATGCCGCTGATGTTGAGTTTGCCTTCCGTCCTTCAAGAGATGAGATTTCGGTGTGGAAGAAAAGGAGTTTCCCAAATGGCAGAAGTATCTTCTTGTCACAAGAAATTGATGACATTGTTCCAGAAAGCCATCAGGACTGATAAATTGTCTTGTCGTGGCTGTCGCACTCCAGGCTTGGTCTCATGATTTTACTCAGTAAAGTGCAACCATTTAAAATACGTTTCTCTAGCCTGCGCAAGTTTGACGATATTTATTCGGAAGTTGCGTTAATAATCAAACATAAATCGTTGATTTTGTTGTGAACGTGCTATTTCAAAGACCCTCCTCTATTAAATTGTATACTACAGACCCGACGGTGATTGCAATTATCAACATACAGCAAATCTCCAATACTTATTTTGTTTTGTCTTACGAGTTAAGTAGCCAAGCGTTGCAGCAATTCAATCTGTCTTTACTACCGTATCTATATACTCATTCTTTAGATAGATCTTTTTCAATCTTCTGGAAAATTCCAAACATATTTTTCTTTCAATGCATAGTTATGGGGTTCTCCTGAACCACTTGATCTTATTATTATTTTCTCTTCCTAAAAGATCGGAAAGTCATCGTCTTGCATATCCTGTTCGTAACATTTCATCTCCACCATGTCATCACATTTAAACTATTTCACTTGTTGAAATTTCAAGAGCTCTTCGAAAAAAGTATGGTGTCCTACTCTAGTTTGGAAAAGAGGCTCAACTGGCTGCCTCAGAAACTCCTTGAACTTTGATTTTACCAGCTGTGTTCACTCAACATGAACCTTGCTTTAGGGGATGCTGAGCTTATCAAGATTTTGTTTTGACCATGCTTCTTTTCTCTTAGGATGCTGGAATGAGAAGTTATTAATCCATTTTTAGAGCATACCATACTACCTCCTCAAAATGACCTAAATGCGTCTATCTATCTATCTATCTATCTATCTATCTATCTATCTATCTATATATCTATCTATCTATCTATCTATTTGTATGTCTGTCTGTCTGTCTATCTATCTATCTATCTATCTATCTATCTATCTATCTATCTATCTACCTATATGTCTGTCTGTCTGTCTGTCTATCTGTCTGTTTGTCACAAAAGAAAACTTGTGCATGTATACATATATTTATATATATATATATATATATATATATATATAAAAGGTAAAAACACTACAAACGGCAATTCTGAAATCATAACAAGTAGGACGATAACACAACAACGGCAAACAGGACAAAACATGATACACGTATCATTCGCAGCCAATTACTTCTTCAGTCGGTGTCCGATATGTCCACGTAGGTTCGTCTAGTTCTCTGCGATACTACTCGAAACCAGTTGGGTCAAAGACTTAAGCTGAAGGTATTAAGCCCCTGAGCAAGGTAAACGAATGTACATATACAAACAAAGGGAAATAAGCAGAAAGGGTCTTTCGACTATCGGACGAACGTAACATCGGAAATAGAATTATACATATACAGTGAAGAAAAGCCTTTCGGCCAAACGACAGACATAAAACAAAAGAAACAGAGTGTGTCGACTATCAGTAAACTAGCGCAAGGAAAACGGAAAAGGAAAATCTTACTGGCCGGGTGGCGAGACTGATTAGAACAGATCCCACTGACCTCAAAGACGGTCAGCCGAAAAAGAACGACAGTGCATAAGCTGTACAGCGATCACATGCTAGAGGAGGGGATAAGTTGAAGAAGACAGAGGGACTAAAGAAATAGGAAAGGGAGGAAAGAAATCATAAGAACCAAATAACGAGAGGGAGGGATCACAGGATGTGAAGGAGAGAGTGAGAGAGAGAAACAAGGTACAAGGGAGGTAAGGAAGGAAAGCAAAAGAGATTGAGAGAAAAGAGGCAGGAGGAAAAGGGACTAAGAAATACGAGAGAGGGAAGAGGAAATCAGAGGGACAGAGAAACGATAGGGAGATAGAGGGAGTAAAAAGATAGATAGAGGAGGAACGACTAAGGAAGAAAATCGAGAACGAGAGGGTGAAAGAAACAGAGAGGGAAAGAAGAGGAACGAAAATGGGGTAGAAAGAGGAAAAGCGGGTGAGAGTCTTACATAATATTCAAGGGGTAATAAGTATATATGTATATTTGTATATATATCTCTTTCTTTCTCTCTCTCTCTTTCTCTCTCTCTCTTTCTCTCTCTCTCTCTCTCTCTCTGTATATATATATGTATATATATATATATATATATAATATATATATATATATAATATATATATATATATATATACGTATATATGCAAAGAGAGATGGAGAGAGATAGAGTGAGATAGAGAAACATACAGACAGAAAGACAGAAACAGAGACTAATGGATAGATAGATTTGTATTTTGACGCATGCTCAAAGCCTTATCCTTCCGCTTATACACACACATATATGAAATACTTACGCAGGCAGTCCCAGCACACCCAGACGTATCGACCAATATATCTACCTCTCAATCTCGTTACATCTGTGGGTACTATTTTCTATATGTTTTAGTTTTCAGTGAATGTGGTGTGAAAATCATGTGATTTCCATACTGTAGTGTTAAAATCATATTTTTTTCCTACCTCTTTTACAACTAAAACATGAACTATTTCTGGCAAGGTTTATTTTTTATGATACCATTTTTTAAAATAATGCTATTGAAATATATCCTGGTTTTCCAGTTCGGTTTCACTTGGCTATTGGCGCCTACAAACATGGATAAACAATATAGAAATGCTGTAAACGATATAGAAAGACGAGATAAAATATATAATAAATCTAAAATGATTTGGAAACTAAATACCGTATGCCAGTCATAGGCGTTTTCTTCATTAACTGCAAAATGAAGGGGGGGAAAAGAGAAAAGAAAAACAACGAATTATTTATGAGATTTTTTTACATATGAATATTTTTTAAATATATGAGTATATTTTGTAGATAAGAATGGCAACAAAATATTAGGTAAACAGAGTATGATATAAACGTAGAATTATTATTTTTTTGTAACGTATTTCTTTCTTAATTTGTTTTGCATAACGCACGGGTATATAATAAAAAGTAAATGTGAACCAAATATTAATATATATAAGTGAGTGAGTTTGTGTATCTGCCGGTTCCTTTTATAAGCGTTATCTCTATATCCATATGTGTGTGATTACGTGTGGTGTTAAAAACTGTTCGTATGCATGTACTTAGTTTGGAA
>NC_043003.1:68163063-68168063 GCF_006345805.1 Octopus sinensis | reverse complement strand
AAGAGTTTCAGATTTATTTGTTGACCTTTGCACAAATGTGTATTCATTTTTATGTTTTAGGAGAATTTACGGTAAATAAAATTTTATTCATTTGTTCACATGTATGTTTCATAATCGTGGTTGTTTGGAAATCTACAGTGCCTCGTGTCTCAAGAGCAATTGGATACTTAGCCACAACGATTTGTAGGGGATGGGGACTTTATTGAATTATGTGAAAGGGAACGAATATTTAATTTTTATGCATATCGTGAATATATCTGTTTACAAACGCAGGTAAATATATTAGTCTGTGTATGTGTTCGAGTACATACATATATAAAAACTTTGTAAATGAGAGCAAAATAATTTAATACCCGGTATAGGTCGTTGAAATTGCACACGGTGGTAGAATATGTATCCCTATAGAATAACCAGCCCTTCTGCTCCTCATTGCAGGCAAATAATGAGTGCTAACCAGAAGCAACCTACCGGCATTGAATACTTGACGAGAAAGTGCGCAGGTTGTTCAGCATTTTCAGAATTCTAGTGATTTTCAACAGAAATGACACTTTTGTCAATGTGCACAAATGTGTAAAGAAGTTTTAAAAAGGTGAAAACTGTTTGGATGACAAACCAAGCAGTAGCAGGCCATCATCTGCGACCACTCACAAGAGTCCACAGTAAGAGGATAAATTTATGCCCGCGGAGAGACGAGACGAAAAAAAACTTTATCTTGCTGCATAACTAGATTGTGGTTTCAATTGTTTTCAGCAGATGATGGATGTCAGAAAGTGTAAGCAAAGACGGTACCTCAGCATTTGATGCACAATTTAAAAAAAGAGAGACGAAAATCTGTTCCGATCGCGTGGGATTGTGACTAGATATAGAAGATGTATTTTTTCCGATCTTGTGACAAGGGATGGAACGTGGATTGCAAACTTAATAATATCCTCAGTCATATTCAATTCTCACAAACAGGTTGAGGAAATCAGATTTGAGACTTTATATACAATTCAGACGCAATCAACCTTTACTCTAATCGAAGTTCTTAGTAATATATTCTGTCTATATATTCACTGAATGCTATGATTACTGAGAGAATTGCTCAGTGTTTTCCACAAAAAGTTTTCAAAAGAATTGAGTATTTAATATATAGATTTATTGAGAAATAAATTAACAGTAAGGTTTAGGAAACAACAAAATAATAAAACAAATATAGCTAGAGAAGAGAGCGACGGCATAAGCTACACAGAAACGGACTTTGGTGTAAATAGTTTATGTATTAAAAATATTGACAACTATACAAAAATGTCTACCAGAGTAATTTCTTAAAGAGATCAGAATGTTGCGTTGGCTAAGGAAATAAAATGAATCTAATTTGTATTTGCATGGTGGTTGTGTCGTATAATTAGTTGAATAATTATTGTTAATCATAATAATCAACGTTTGAAATTGGATAAAATGAAAGTCACAATTATATGTAAAACAAAGGTACGAAAGCAATTAAAAATAATAATGAAAAACGAGTTGGAAAATGAATTCGAGATATAATCATAGATAAAATGGACTTTCAATAAAATATTGGGTGAGAGAAATGATTTGTAAACGAATTAAACTGTAAATAAGAGTAATAAGGTCAAACAAACGGTAGAAAAGGACATAAGGTATTTTGAGTTTCAACAGTTATTGGTTTGTGGTGAGTTGAAATGAAGGAGGAAGTGAAAATCAATTCACACTTAAATAGAATTAGAGTGATAGATATATAAAAAAGGTGAGTAATAATAATGTTCTATCAATAAAAGTGAATAGAATTAGACATTAATTTCAAAGAAAAAAAGAACTTTAATATCCTTAAAATGTAGTATGCTCTAACGTCAATGCACTTGCTGTAGCGCTCCAGCCAGTTAGTGAAGGCCCAAAGACGATCCCCCCTTCCAGAATAAAGGTGTCCGGGAGCTGTGTCACAGCTGCATTCATATTCTCAATGTCCTCAAAACGACTGTTCCTGAAGTTCTAGAATTTCGTGAAACGAAAGGTAACAGAACAGTAAAGAGAGTGAGGGACAGTTTTGATCTCCATCTCTGTTAAGTAGTTTGTTACCAGGATGGAGTAGTGGACTACTGCATTGACTTGGCTCAGGTGCGGTGCCCCAGAGCATATTGGAAGAGCACTAGCATTTTCCAATGAAATATTGCTTTGTTGACGCGTCTAGCCAGTGGAAACCCAATGCATGAAGATCATGCCTTTGTTGTCGCAAAGTCAGGGTCGTCATGAGCTCCCGGTAGACTTGCTTTGCCTGACATACTTGAGTCTAGTGCATAAGGATGTTTCCATTGAGCAGTCTGTCTTTTGATCTACAGTTCATTACAGCAGGCCGAACTTTCGTCACAGGTCACCACTTATAAAACTACTCCATTACGAGTCCAACCATTACCCTGCAATCACTAATGCGTCTTTCCTTCTGATCATCACAAAGCACTCTGGGAACAAGCTTGCCACAAATGTTGCGCTTGTTTTCCTTTTCACGGATAATTCTATATTCAGTTCCAATCCCAAGAAAAAACTCTGGCCTTATTGTCTTTACAGACATCCGAATGTTTCGTCCAGAAAATTTCCAATTTTCTCAAACAGTTCTGATCTTCTGACGTCCATTACCCTCCCGCACTTCTCATCGTCTCCACTTTCTCTCTACCACCTGCGAATCTCTTGTGACAGAAAAAAAAGCCTCAGATGTTCTGCTCGCACAAGCCACAAGCGAATCTATAAATAAGCGTTTTTGCTCAGTGTAACACCAAACTTTATTGCGCAGCGAGATTGAAAGTTTTCTTCGCGTTGCGATGAAAGTCTTCGCGATGAATTTCCTCGTGTCGCGATGAAATTCTGCAAACTAACCAGTTGTAACAAGCAGTGTCTGGTAGTGTGCGTTCAAAATGCTCTTATAGCTGCTTTCTTCGGTCTGAAATGGAATAAATTGGCATGTCAGCTTATCAGATGTAGTAAGGTAATGATATACTAAAATCCCAATAATCAAAAACAATTATAACCCCCTCTCCTAAAACGGCTTAAATTTTCTAGAATGCGTAAAGTGGCAATACTTAGATTTAGTTAGGGTAACTAGAAATTTAACTAAGGAACTGATTATAGATATTGGATTGTGTTTAATAAAATTCCCAGATGGCTTTATATGTATACGTAAAAATCTGCTTACGTTTAATAAATATACTTGGAATTTTAAGTACTTATTTGTGGTTAAATGTATGAATTACATTTCGTGTTATATTTGTGAATGCAAGAAATCTGTAAAGCAAAGGGATACAATATGCTTAGAAAATTATACATTTAAAAAAATATGGAAATAAAATGAGACGAAGGAAATATACATTACAATTGTGGGTGACAGAATAAGCGCGAAAAGGATGGTAAAAATAAAGAGAAATCACCCGAAAAATTAGATGATAAATAATAGTAAGTAACGTGTAACTAACCATTCTACTATACGCACAAAGCCTGTAATTTTATAGGCAGCGGGGATAATCGATTACCTTGTCTCGAGTACTCAATTGTTGATCCCGAGCGTTTAAAGGCAAATGCCGCTCTAAGTATTTGACCGGCGTACTACCGATTTTGGTATCGTACTGATTTACAATTCTCATTACCATCAATTTCAAATTTTGGCACAAGGCCAGCAATTTCGGTGAGGGGCAAGTTGTTTACATCGACCCCAGCGCTCAACTGGAACTTATTCCATCGATCCCGAAAGGATTAAAGAGCAAAGTCGATATCGGGGGAATTTTAACTCAGAACAGGAAGTCGGATAGAACGCCATTAAGCATTTTCCCGCCGTGTAACCGATTCTGCTAATTCGCCACCTTAGAAATCCTATTAATATCAAATATCATTATAATGCAGCGTGCTAGAAAGATCGCTGGCGCTCCGGGTTAAATGCTTAGCGACGTTTAGTCCATGCCTTCGTTCTAAGTTCAAATTCCATCGTGTTCGAGATTGCCTTTCATTCTTTCGGGGTCGTATAAAAAAATCTATCATTAGAAAACTGGGATCGATGTAATCCAGTTGCCCCACTCCTCGAATTACTAGCCCTGTGCCTATGTTTTACCTGAGAGTTTAAAATATATATTGTTTGTCAATTTTTTTTAATAGGAATACGTGCAGATCAATGAGACTTAGTATACGAATCAAGGTACTACAATATGACATATTTTCAGCTTATTAGATGTTATGAGCGGTTATACGTTTAAGAATGTTAAAAGCTGCATTATACGCGTAAGTGGTTTATTTAAATGTTTGTATTAAACAGCAAATTGTACGCTAGAATATAATTGTGAAGTAATAGCGTATCGATTTAACTGCGGAACAAATTATGTTCAGAGATAATTATTGTATTGTATAAGGTATTGTTTAGAGCACATTCCGGTGAGTTGCAATTAAGCAGAAGAAAATAATCAATGGACAGAGAAACATTAATCATTCAGAGGTAGCCCCAAGCGGTTCGCTACTCTGATTATAAGGCTCTTGATTCTTAAGCGCCTAAAACTTGAAACATAGAATACCTTCTCACACAGCGTTAAGTTTTGAATGTATTCATATGTATGAATGCTCGTGTCTCTGCATGTTATTTGGTATGTATGTCTGCTTGTATATCTATCTATCTATCTATCTATCTATCTATCTATCTATCTATCTATCTATCTATCTATCTAGCTAGCTAGCTAGCTAGCTAGCTAGCTATCTAACGAGTAGGGTGGTCACTCTCGCCCGGCAATAGGCCGAGAGGAAGCTGTCCCTAAAAGGTCGAGCGGAGGTGGCGAACACGTACATCGCGTCCGTCATCTACTACCGCTTGACCATCGTGCCTTGTCCCGACCCTACCATCACCAAACTGAAATGCATTCTCTTCCACTTCTAGTGGAAAGGATACATCCCGATGGTCAGGTGATCTGTTTGCTGTCAAAACCCGTTAAAATGAAGGCTGGACATGCCGTGGTTGATGATGCGCAGACACG
>NC_043003.1:68055563-68160563 GCF_006345805.1 Octopus sinensis | reverse complement strand
TGGTGTGTGTGTGTTTGTCCAGCTCTATGTTTGCCTTCGTCAGTGTGTGTCTTTGTAAGTGTGTATGTATGTAATGCGCATAGCGAATAAACATTGCTTTCTGTATTTCCAGACAAATTTTCCCTATAACCGAAAACTAACCAAATACAACAGATTAAATTTTGATTATAATATTTAACATTCGCTAGAACCACTGTAGAGGATGGATTCTAATGCAATATTGAATGCTATATTCAACACACTTGCAACCTTTTCTATATTGAAGCATTAAATGAGATTACAGATAAACAGAATTTTTCTAATTTAATTGTAGACAGGGTAAAGTCTCTCGCACCGCTTATTAAATATTGTTCTTTTAATATTTAATTCTGTGATTTGAATGCGGCCATGCTGGAGCACTGCCTTTAGTCGAACAAATCGACCCCATGACTTATTCTTTGTGAGACTAGTACTTATTCTATCGGTCCGTCTTGCTGGTTGTCAAGCGATTGTGGTGGTGGTGGGGGGGGGCAAACAAACACACACACACACACAAACACACACATATATATATAGACGACGGGCTTCTTTCAGTTTAAGTCTGCCAAATCCACTTACATGTCTTTTGTTGGCCCGAGGCTAGGGAATAAAGCACTTGACCAAGGTGTCACGCAGTGGGACTGAACTCGGAACCATGTTGTTGTTAAGCAAGCTACTTACCACTAATCCAGCATCTTTATTGTCAATACTATTTTAGAGAGAAAATAGGGTTGCATTTCGAAACGGGAAGGAAATGCTTCTGTGGTCTAGATTGATAAATTAATTAATAATATTTCTTCTCATTATTAACACTATAATTCTAATTGGCAAATTGTTCATACATCGTGTTTAAAAATCTTCATATTTCGAAAAAAAAGAATCCCTCAATATACTTTTTAACATTTTCATAATAATCCTTTCTAATATCGGATCAAGGCTTGGATTTTTGGAGTGGGTTGAGGGGGCAAATGAGTATTGACTCCATCGAATAAATTGTTCAGCTAGTAACACGTTTATCTTCCACGAAAGGATAACAGGTGATGTCGACCTCGGTGAAATTTGAACTCACAACCTAAAGATTTGAAAGAAATCCACCTTAGCATTTTGTCCGGTGTGAAAATGGCTGCCGTTAACCTCTTAGCAATAAGGTTTTCAAATTTTGGCACAAGGCCAGCAGGTTTCGTGGTGAATAAGTTGGTTACATCAATCCTAATGTGAAACTCGCACTTATTTTGTCGACCCCGAAAGGATGAAAGACAAAGTCGACCTCGGAGGAATTTAAACTCAAAGTATAAAGACGGACGAAATGCCGCTAAGCATTTAGTCCGTGGTGTTAACGATTCTGCCTGCTCCCCACCTTTAGCCTCTCTATAATAATAAACTATGTTTCATTGTTTACATTATTTACATTTGACGGATATTTGTCCTCATCTTGTTTGTTGTTAACTGAAATTTTCGGTTGATATACCCTCCAGTCTTCATCAGCCGAAACATTGTGTTAAGAACAAATAAGATGAGGACAAATATCCGTCAAACGTAAATAATGTAAATAATATACATAATTCCTCATATACAGAACTGTATAAACTAAGTTTCCTGTAAATAATTGTGTAATGGTCTGGAATCATGTTACACACATACATGAAAATCAAAATGAGAAAGTAAGATGAGGCATGACTTCCATTTTTTAGTGCCACACTCTTTTTCTGAACGGGGCAATATACAATCTCTTTATTATGGTATAAGAGGCACAGCCACCAACCACTGAGCAATGATGGGCGTTTTTCCTGCAGTTCTTGAGCAACACTTCCAGTTCACTACAATACTTCTATACAATTGTTTCGTTTTGCTTTAAGTATTTATGATGGATGACACCTTTCATATTCAACCAAACTGAAAGTATATTTTCGGATTCTCCGTTTTCATTGGGTGCTTAACATCGTTGATTTCGTTGGCTATGACTATATATAAAACACATTTCATCACATTTGATATTTCTGCACTGCAATGGCTCGGAAGTAGAGAACAACACTTTAATTAAGCTGAGAAATGGTCTGATGATGAGGGGCATACTGACCAAATTTAGACACGTTTCTTTGATCATTAAGGTATTTCATTTTCGAAGTGTGATTTTAATTGTTCTATTTTGCAAATTCCCGTGCTGTTTGCTTGGGTTTTTATCATAACTACGGTTTTCAGGAACTCAGTACTGACAGAATTTGATCGTCGATATCGAGAAATATCTGGGAGAGGCAGAATTTCACGGAAGAAAATTGCTTTGCCTATGAAAGTTTTGCCTGTTTCGTTAGCCAGACACTTAAAGCTTCATTTCCATAGAAAGGACGAATTGTCCTTGGGTCTTCAATTATTGAAAAGCTACTTTTCAAATTCATACGGCATACTGTGTCTGATACGTGTGGAATCTAAATACATTTTAAAAGAAGAAAAATTCAACCAATTTAACCACTAACTTAATCTTCGAAGAAAATAAAACATTAGAATGCGAACAGCAATGCTTGTTTAAGTATTGAAAACGATCGTCTGAAACTGATCTTGTAATATGTTCACTTAGTGTATCTAGCTCCAGAGGTAATAATGGTCGCGATACCTCTTGAAAATCTTTGTCATAAATGCCTTTGTCAATTGAAGAGTTGATAGGGTTTTAAAATGATCAACCCATGTGGCGATATTACACGCTTCATTCAAGTCTCTTAAGGCTTCTCCTTTTAAGAATTTCGGTAATTGGAATTATGACTTGCTAGTTACTGCACATCATAGTTCAGGGTATTGTCAGATGAAAGCATTTTTCTCTTTGAAATTCCTTACGATAAACCTACCATATTTCTCAACAGTATCTACAGAAGTATTGTATCAATACAAACAATCTGTAAACCACGTGCTGTGTCCATAGCTTGATTAATCACAACATAAATTCATTTACCATAATTATTTCGAAGCAACATGCGCAAGGCGAATGTCTTGGGCGTGTATTTGATGCAGTGGTATAACGCTTTCTGGTTCGAATTTGTTATAAATTTCATCATAAACTGGTAAAGGTGTGTATATCATACGTAAATCGCGATACGATGTTTGACTGTTGTAGATCGACTTCAATTTCAATATAAGAGTAGACATTAAATAACTTAGCTGAGAGATCATTTAGATTTTTCATGAGTGGATTCTCCGATAGCCTCATAATCAGCGTATTGAAGGCGAGAAGACGTAATCCCATCGGTTGTCTCAGTCAGTTTTTCTCAAGAGATAAAAAGCCCCATCATATCGATAACACAGATTTTAATTGAAATTTTTATTTATAATATTTAGAAATGTGAACGTGTGTATTTGCAAGCTGATATATTTTCTGCCGACACTGATTTCGAGTATGTATTTTCAGCTAATAACTAGTATCTCTTGTCAAGAGTACAGGCGACAGTCAGATCATGATGTGTGTTGGGCACTCCAGTGTCGTTATTTGATTCCTGTGCGTCTGTGTGTAAAGGACAGTTGTGTTTTGCAGGGTTGCTATATTTTTTACTCTTAACTTAGAAATGGAGAAAGACTTATTAAAAGTATATGTCTGTCGCAATGTTAAATTATCCGTGCACATATAAGTCTGGGGTGAGCATTATGTCTCGTACCTTCTTTTGTTACATGTGTCTTATGCGAAGTCTGTGATGGCCTCGAGTGACATGGAGTCGCCTCTGATATATATATACATATATATATATATGTATATATATATATATATATATATATATATATATATATATATATATATATATATATATATATATATACACATATATATATAGATATAGATATAGTTGAAATTTACAGAAAAACAAAAGACGAAGATGGGTGTATGAACAAGAAGCAGGTGTATTAATTTGATGCTCGGGGAAGTGAAAAAGTCTTTTACGTTTCGAGCCTACGCTCTTCAACAGAAAGGAATAAGACAAAATATACAGAAAGAGAATTAAAATAACTTGTGGATGGAGCAGGTGTATATATATTTATAAATATAATGTGTGTCAACGTCCATAGGATGCAACCATTAATTATCATGTTTAATACATATTCTTTTCTAACTGTCTGCTACAAAGTTCAACCTTTTTTTATTGGGGCATATCCCTTTTGGTACAAAAGTCGTGCAACGTAAGATGTAGGAGAAACTTGCTTAAACTTGATTCTATAGTTGCTATAGTTGTGATTCATTGTTGTTTTCAGGAAACAATAAATGCTCTCTGTTAAACTTTTGAATTGGTACTATTCTGTTTCTCAAGTTTATTTTTCTCGTTTGCTCTATAAGGAATAAACTGTAATTTACAGCAGCGCATCACGCATAGTTCATTGAGTAAAATACACGCTTCTTCAAACCATATGATACTAATCACACGATTACAAATATTTTGCTGTAAGCAGTACCATAACTATTAAAAACATCGGAATATTGAAGACCTTTGAGATTTTGTTTCTCACACTCGAATGTAACTGCTCTACGAGAATTCTTTTTACAAAATTCATTTTCGATTTATAGGCCTAGTCAAGGCGTTGGGAATAAAACCAGCCCCACTTCGAAACAATCATCTTATAAGGGATTCAACGGGGTCGACAGAAACCTAGAAATTAAAGATAATATGTATCTAATGAAGAGAGGAACATTTTAGACGATAATGCACAGCAAATTGCAGGAAGGAAACACGTAGGTCAATAGTGTGAGCGGAAATCATATGAGAAAAACCACCACAATTAACGCGCGCGCATAGGTAAGTGAATATACATATGCACACACATACACACATGCACACACACAAACGCATATATATGTGCGCGTATTTAAGTATATATATCTACGTGTGTGTGTGTTGCTCTCTTACTATCCCTCGTCCCCTCAGTCTCTTTTTCTGTATATATGTATATATATATATATATATATATATGATAAAGTAATTATTTAATGATTTATCAGTGGCCAACATACTAAAAGTACCATAATGGTTAATTTATATTATAATTATAATAAGGGTGGTGAATGATTAAAACTCCATCTGCCTAGAAATAGACCCCAAATTATAATTTATATATATATATATATATATATATAATATATATATATATATATATATATACTGTCACATATTAAATGTGCAAATGTCGTCGTGAGAATTTATCAACAGGAAATTCGAAAGAAATAAGGCTAAAGATAGTTATCCTGTTCCAGTTATAATCTCACGCAAAATATCAAATGATGCATTGAAGCAATGATTTTCCTCTTTAAATCCCTGTGACCAAGTGCACTATTGTTGAAAGAAATCAATATGTAATGAAACACGAAAGACTATATTGCGTTTGTGGGCTACGTCATTGCGTATTTCCTCGAAAAGGATACGATTTTTATTTCCTTAAACAGATGAGATTTCAGTTAAGGCCATCAGTCTTCTTTCATAGAATACAAAGGAAAAATAATAAAGTTTCTTTCAGTTAAGTAAAAAATAGAATCTTTTCGAGACTTATAATTATTAGACAAAAGATACTGCGGTTCATGAAATCAATTGTCTTAAATTGTGTTTTTCTTGTTGCTACGACTAATAAATTTAACAAACCGTTGCCGTCTACATCTTGTTAAATAGTCGTTAAATCAACAGTAACTAGACAGACGTAGGAAGCAATGACTTTTATATAATTAACCCTTAGTTTGTAGTGTTTGAAATAAAGACATATTCCCGTTTTCTATTCTGGAAACTCTCTTACTCTTTACTCTTTTACTTGTTTCAGTCATGTGACTGTGGCCATACTGGAGCACCGCCTCTAGTCTAGAAAATGAGCCTAGTACGTATTCTATCGGTCGTAAACACACTAGCATCGGTTGTCAAGCAATACTGGGGGGACAAGCACAGACACATAAACATACACACACATACATATATATATATATTCCATCTACCAAATCCACTCACAAGGCTTTGGTCGGCCCTAGGCTATAGTAGAAGACACCTGCCCAAGGTGCCACGCAGTGGGACTGGACTCGAAACTATGTGGTTGGTAAGCAAGCTAATTACCACGTGAGAAATAGATATACCTTCATGCATTTAATTCACAAGAAATCGATATATATATATATATATATATAATATATATATATATATATATATATTAAACGTATGTGTTGTCCTTAAGTGTAACAAGTATTGTTCTTACAGGGCTCATAAGGAGGGATTGATACCTCTAGCTTACGATGCGCAACCACACTGAAACGCATAGGTCCTACATTCCGACCACATCGTATATATTCCAACGTGTTCGTACACATAGTATATACAAGGATCACATTATCCCAAGAATGCATTCGTAGAGACAGGATATTTCAGAACGGATTGTGCGCAAAAGTCTTCCATATGACTGCACGTCTGTGTATTTTTCTCAACGCTGATGGACACATTCATACACATATGCGCACACACTCAAACACACACACACGTGCACACACATATACACTCAAACACGCACACACACACACATACATACATACATACATACATACATACATACATACATACATACATACATACATACATACATACATACATACATACATACACACATATTTATATATATACAACAAACACAACCTTTTCTGTTCATTCAGTCTGCTCGATTTTGATTATGCTTCTTAAGTGTTTAACATCGAGTCCAGTCTATTCTGATTTATTGTCTTATGGTCGATGACAGGTCCTTAATTTCCTGTTGGGAAGAAACATGTATGTGATGGTCCTGGGTGGATTTAGCCATTACTCAGGGTCAAAAAGGAGTGAGATACTAAAAGTAAATACATGTACTATTTAGAGAAAGAGACGTGAGTTAGAAAGATGTTAAGGTACGTATGTAAATGTGTTATTCTGTGTCAATATATATTGCTGCAGAATGGGCTCGCTAATAATATATGTTTTTACAACATCTGATGAATGTTGCACTCTTGTGTGTAACCGTTATTGAGTGCAACACGAGTCGTACGTTATTTTTTAATGTTTGTTCAGTTTGTCTAAAATAACGAAAAACTAGTGTGAAATTCTTTTGAAGGTAGTGTAAATGGCAGGTGCTGCTTCTATGTGAAACCACACTTCACGAATAGCAATGATGGTTTGATTAACTACGATGATCAAATTAGAAACCTTATTTCGCGGTGTATACGCTATCTTCTATTAAATATATCCCGTATAAACATATCCAGCATCTGGTTATTTATGATTAATTTATCGGGCAGTGATATGAAAAATTTGTCCAATCGAATGGCATGGGTTATGCACGTACTCTCAGTGAAATGATATTGAAACATTCTACTGGATTCGTGCAACCATTATACACAGCCTCATCTGAAACCAGTGAAATGCCTGCAATTTTGTCATATTGTATATTCATCCTATTCTATTACAAGTCTTCAACAAACAAGATATAAAATTTGCATTACGGCTATAGATATGGGATCATAATATAAGCTTTCAACCATTTGATTTGAAAACATGACAGTGATATCATTAACATTACTTTAAATATTGTTTCATTAAAATATTTATTTATGAGAATGCTACAATTCCAAAATTTTACGCATCTATCCATCTATCTATCTATCTATCGATCTATCTATCTATCTATCTATCTATCTATCTATCTATCTATCTATCTATCTATCTGTCTATCTATCTGTCTATCTATCTATCGATCTATCTATCTGTCTGTCTTTCTCTCTCTCTCTCTCTCTCTCTCTCCCTATATATATATATATATATATTTGTATGTTAACGTGCACATCCCTATGGATTGGTACAAATACATATGTATTATATTTTTAGTTTATAGCAGTTAAATTCTTGCAGCACTGGTGAGTTGGCAGCGAGTACACAGAGTCATCCCTTATTTTATAAACCTGCTACTTACCCCAGTGTGTGTGCATGTGTGTTTGTGTGTGTGTGTGTGTGTGTGTGTGTGTATGTGTGTGTGTGTGTGTGTGTGTGTGCCTGTGTGTGTGAAATTCTGAGATACGGTTGAAAATGCGTTAATGTTTTTTGTATACATCTATATTTTAATTTTTAAAAAATTTAACTTTAACATACGTGAAAAATTGTTTTATCCTGTGCTTAAAGGCATGGAAAATACAAATAAATATTTTCACAGAATAAATGTATTTGAATTATAGTTCAACTGAAAATATATCAGTATAAGTATACTTAATGTGAGCTTTACATATATAACCTTTAAATAACATTAGTGTGGTGGTTGGGAAGAAGTAATGAAAAAACGGAATTCTATGTTTTAGTGTATACGTTCTTGTGTTTTACGACTAAAAGTTTTTTTTATTTGATGTATTAGTATTATAGATAAGAAAGTCATATTTCTGTGAACTGGATCCGGTTTTAATGAGTTCAACTTGTTTAACGTTGTGTGTAATTTTTTTTCATATTTAAAACAATATGCAATTTTTTGAATAAATAGAAATGTTTTATGCCTAATGTCTCGAGATTTGGTACTAGACACTGTAATATACTTTGACAGGTAGGAATGAAATTCATTCACAATAGTGCAAAATAGTACTTCGTGTTTAGAAGCATGCGTCTTAGTCTAAATTAGAAGTATGAATGCTCTAGATTCCCATGAAAATTTCAATTAATGCTATGATCTATTAAAACGCAAGATAGTTTTTTTATGCCCTAGAGACAGTGACAATAAACAGATATTAATCGATTTGGAGAAAGCTTTCAATGTGAAAAAATCAAAGCTTATAGCAATTTCAGTTATCTTTTTTTTAAAACAGAAGAGGAAATCAAAACAAAGTGAACTTGCTATAAATATCTCTGGATGAGCAAGTGCCCCACCACAACCAGTATGTGGTCAAAGAAACATATATTCATAATAAGAGACATAGGAAATAATGTACACCCAAGGCCAGTAGTCACATTTTATCTCTTAAGTGTTAGGGGATAGAGTAGGGCTAAGTTATGCGATGCGGGTGAGTGAAAAAGTATTTAGAAGTTCTAAAATCATCAGAATTCCTCTGAGATGTGACAAGTTAGTGACCCCGATACGAACGGCATAATATCAATAACTGAGTCCGGTTTGCGCCATCTGATGTGGCTAATACTGAACCTCCAGAAGAATTGGGAAGAAAAAGACGGAAAACGATAATGATGAAATGAATAGCAAGAATTTCGGTGTCTCAGTAGTATCGACATATTTTGAAACATCTTCGTTCCATAAAGGAGAAATAATAATTACAGTTGAAATTTCACAAATCACATATGGACGAGAAAACGAGAAAATAACCCCAGCAATGTTTGAGGGAGGATAATTTCTTCAAGGCGACACAAAATTTGACCTCAGGAGAAACCTTAATAAACAACAAAGAGGAAACAAAATTCATATTTCCAACAAACATCTAAGTGATAAATTTACGGAACTCTAGTGGTAAGAACTTCTCTTCAAAACTGGCTGACAACGAAATCAATTAAGTTTACAATTTGAAAACCCCAGCTAAAGATTTAGATTAAAAAGTATCTGACTCTCGCTTTCCTGAACATTAGATATCCTGGCAATATGCTCACAGGGGTATATAAAATTTTCCGAAAATAATTTTAAAACTATCTCATCAAACAGTGTCGTAGCGTATCCTGCATCAAACGTGATAAGAACTTTCATATTTTAGTTATATAAAATTTTAACTTCTTTGAATTATTGTATGTTTTTTTTCTTATTTCGGTCCGTGAAAATGTGTGTATCTGTATATATATTGCTGTTTGCATATCCGTGTGAATGTACATGTGTTTATGTTTATGTATATGTATATGTACGAATTTCTGTACGAATACGCGTGCGTATAGATACACACACACACACACACACATATATATATATATATATATACTATAGTTACAAGTCTCTCATGAAGTGATATCCACAATATCCCAGAAACAGCTGTAAGATTGTATCAATGTAAATGTCCTGAGATCTCCCCACAGCCTTGGATTTATTATCTCATTCTGTGTAATATATATATTATATATATATATATATATATAATATATATATATATATTCACACACCAACTTTCTCACCTATATATATATATATATATATATATATATGTGTGTGTGTGTGTGTATATATAAATATATATGCATATATGTGTGTATATAGGTAAATATGTATGTTTGTATGTATGTATGTATGTATGTATGTATGTATATATGTATGTATGTATGCGTGTGTGTAAGTGTGGGAATGTGTTAGTGCACAGCGTTGCTTTAATAACATTCAACATTTTGCGTAACGTTTCGTAACCAAGTCTCTGCTTCGTAATTTCTCACCCTTTTTCTTCGGGCACTAAATCATAATTTTCTTCTTAACCTGAAGTGAATATTTTCTATTGCAGACGCGAAGATTATTGATTAAGTTTTCGCTTACATTCTTATTTCTTGTTTAGGACACATGAAACTGCCTAATCTATTTTCATTTTCTTCTATCGAATACGAAAGAAGGGAGAATAGTGTTGTTAAATTTTTGATTTACTATATTCCTGTACTTATTTCAAGTTTTATTATTCTTGTGTTGTAAATAAAACAATCTGCAGTCTGTTGCATAAAGATCATTTCTAATTTTGGAATAATATCTTCATACATTATGATAATAATAATAATAATAATAATAATAATAATAATAATAATAATAATAATTATTATTATTATTATTTTTATTGTTATTATTATTAGTGTTGTTATTATTATTGTTATTATTATTATTATTATTATTGTTATTATTATTATTATTATTATTATTATTATTATTATTAGGTGAGAGAGCAATGCATACCACGAAAGTGACACCGGAGTACTGTTATATCCTTACACCTCCAGTATCGTAGTGCGGTTGATATTGTCGACGATAAATAAGGAAAACGCTGTAACAGTGTTATATCAATGCAAAATAGAAACAGCGGCAGTAGCAAACAAGCAACGAACCAACTATCTCTTACAAACCAACAATCAATAATTCCAACGCACTAACTCCAACTGTAAACTGTACCTAGTCTTCGAAGACGAAAATACGAAATGCCGACTACATTAGACCCGTACTATTCATATGCAGTGGTCCAGTCTGTTCTTGTCACAGGGTGTCGTACTCTCGCCACAACATCACCCCTTTTGAGATCTCAAATTCCGAAGGAATTAGGAAATTTCATTTATTTATTTATTCATCATCATCATTATTATTATTATTATTATTATTATTATTATTATTATTATTATTATTATTATTATTATTATTATTATTATTCAGTAGTTTTATTTTTATAGCGTGCTTTCACTTCACTACCGAGCGCAGCTCTGTGTGCCTTGGGTATGTGCTGTGATTTGTTGTGATGCTCTGATGGTTATTGTATGGAAAGTGTTCTGCGTAGGATGTGTGCAGTGCCTAGTAGTGCAATTTTCTGTATGTTATATGTGTTTGTAAGTCCTGGTGTTTTTGTTATGTATTTGTCTGAATATTTTTTTATCATGCCTAATGCACCTACTATGATAGGAATTGTTTCTGTTTTATTTTCCTGGTGTATTTTTTCTTTTAAATGTTCTATTTCTATTTCTGATATTATTATTATTATTAGTATTATTATTATTATTATTATTATTATCATTACTATTGGTATCTTTTTTCGCTGGGGCCTTATTTCAAGTTGTTCGGCTTGGAATTTTAGATTAGGAATTTGAATTTTTACACAATATCGGCCCTTTCATGGGACATGATAATTATTTTACTGGTGGCACTTTGGCTGCCGAGCGCACAATCTCTACCAGCATTTACAAATTTCTCGATCTCTCGGGGCACGCAACATGTTGTACTGGGTAAAATCCTACCAGTAGCGCACAAGAACGTCAGGACTGTTTTTTTCTCTGCACCTATCAGTGAGCGCGGAATATGAATCACTGGTTTCGTATTTCCCTATTCTGTGCTCCGAAGCAGGATACGCTAAAACAATATCCATTTCAGGATCGAAATGCGCTACAGACAAATCAGCGATTAGAATTTTTTTCTTTTCTTCGAACGCACATTGGCGTTTCCCCGACCAATTCCACGTTACTTCCCTTTTTAATAAGTCATTCAATGAAGTTCTTAAGTTGCATGTTGGGAATGTAGTTTTGGTAGTAATTTGCCAGCGAAGGAAACGCTTGTAATGTTGGTATATTTGTCGGAGAAGGCATATTCTTTATTATATCTGCCCTCGACGGGTCAGGCCGTCTACCATTGTTATCAATTATTTGCCCTAACTACTTAATTTGAGGCAAAATGATTCGCATTCTTCTTCACTCAAAATGAATTAATCTTAATCAATATTTCGTCTAAATAAGGGATTGCAAATTCACAATGAGATAACATAGTGTCCATGATTTGCTGAAATATTGCCGGTGCAACCATTAAACCAAAATGGAAATGGCTATATCTGCACAACTCTCTATGTGTACTTATTGTCAGATACTTTGAGCATTTGTCGTTCACTTTAATCTGTAAATAAACATCAGACAGATCCCATTTGGAGAGAAGTTTCCTACCATTTAATTTTGCGAAAATGTCCTCCGGAGTTGGGAATGCATGGTGGCATGTCTTTAAACAGTCGTTCAGTCCTGTAGAGAAATCGCTACACAGCCTATTATTATTTTTCGTTTTAATGCACACCGTGGACGCCGCTCGCTTAGACTAATCCACATTTTTGATGATTCTACTCTTTTCTAATTTGTTCAACGTTTCATTTATGATTTCGGCTTGCTGCGAACGGTACTTCTCTGTTAGCTTTAAATACAATCATGTTTTCACTTACGTGAAAGCAGGCTTCCGTATTTTAACATAGACCTAAGTTCTCCGATAGTAATTTAGGAAACATCTTTTTCAATTTTTTTTTCAATTCCCCAGACAATTTATCTTTACCGGGGCAACCATTTATTTTTTTGCAGTAATGACTTATGGGCGGATGCCATGAGTCAAATAATTCAAACCAATCTGTATCAAACAGATTGATTTTATCCGCCACAATGAATATTTTTGCTTCGCGTGTTTCTCCCCGAAATGTGACATGTACACATTTCGCCCATAAAATGTAATTCATCGCCTGTCACGCCACGTGCAATTTTCGCTGTTTTACGTAATATCAATTTCCCGATTTTTCTCCATGTATCCGCATTTATGTTTGAATTATCACTACCCGTATCGAACTGTAGTTTAATGTTTACACCACATGTGCGAATTTTCTTGCTTTTGTGTCGCATTCACTTTCAGCTGAAAGCACCTCAGAACTTTTTGCATTCGACCCTCGTAATCTTATCCTGCACTGTGAACCCTTGTGAACAAGTTTCTGGTAACTATAGTATTTTGGTTTTTTCTTAAACACACACTCTTTTTTGAAGTGTAGGCCTCCATATCCATAACATGGATTGAGAACTAACACTCTTTCTTGGTTTTATTTTCCGGGTCGACACATCTGTATTTTTGCGGAATCTTTCTCTTGAATTCATTTCACGTCATGCTTCAAGATTACCATTGCTTGTCATTCTTCTGCAATGATCTATATAGTTAAGTCTTGGTTCGCTTTCTTCATTTTTGAGAGAATTCTTGCCTGAATCCCTCTATCTTCGGTTGCCGTGAGAGCTACGAAGATAAGAGATTTAAACATATCCTGAGTGAGTTCCTGAAGTTTAAAGTTTTCACACATAACGGTTGACTACTTCTCCGGTGTATTGAATAAAGTCATCATCGTCATTTTTTGCTTAGTTCAAACACACCACTGGAGTGTTAAATACGAACTTTGTCACAAAAGTTCTTTGATAGTAATTGAATAGTTTCTTGGACAATATACAGTTACGGAAGCGTTCATGCTGTGCCTTATTTACCTTGCGTAGTAATAACTACACTTTCTCCTCATCCGACCATGACTTGTAATATTTGTTAAAAATGTCCTCATACTTTCTATAGTTCGCAGGAAGCGTAAAACTCTCCTCCAGATTATAAGTGAATTCAGAAATCGAGTTCGCCACGGTGTCTGGCGTAAACGAACTTACTGAATTTTCGGACTTCATTGACGGTAAATCAATTAACTGTTGTTGTAATATTGGCTTCTTCAACTGCTGTAGTTGTTCCTCTTGCTTCTCTTGAAGCTGTATTACAGCAGCTAATAAGTTCTCCATAATTTAACAATTTGTATGATTCACAAATTGTCAAATAGCCTACATGAGCTTCGAAAAATCCTCGTCGTCAGAATATTATATCCTTACGACTCCAGTATCGTAGTACGGCTGATATTGTCGGCGATAGATGAAGAAAACACTGTAACAGTATTATAACAATAGAAAATAGAAACAGCGGCACTAATAAACACGTGACGAACCAACAATCTTTTACCAACCGTCAATCAATATTTCCAACACACTAACTCAAACTGTAAACTGTACCGGAACTTCGAAGAGCAAACTACGGACTGCCGACTACGTCAGACTGCTACTATTTATATGTAGTGGTCCAGTCTATTCTCGTCGTGAGCTGTAGTACTCTCGCCAAAACAAATACATATATACGAAGCCCAATATACCCATCATGACTACCCGTCTGATAAGGGTACACCAGGAATATGCATCACCACCTGTGCGTGATATGGTGACCTTATATGAAAATAAGCAGCTCATGAGCTTGGAGGTGGGGCCCAGTTAGAAACTTTTTCAGTCAATGGTTCCCTGAATGAGTGTTCTTTAAATAACAAAACACTTGTTTCTAGACGTGGGTTTAAACCTCAAGAAATTCCTCTCAACACGACTATGAGGGTCCCCCACCACTACTGTTCGGGATTAGAGATGCACATATTGTCAGCCACTAAGCAATATGCTCAACTGTTTAACCATTTAAAAGCAACTAACAAGGAATTCTGTTTTATTGAAGAGAATATTTGGTGTAGACAACCTTTTTTATTATCGTTTCACTTCTCAGAACGTTCTGTCTTGTTTGTTCTGGTTGATTCTGTGAGAGTGGACAGAAACTTGTTGCCAGAGGTCTCACAAGTTTTCTTTGTGCACAATATAAGCTTTGATACTTGGATTGCTATTTATCGTGGGAGACATTGAAAATCCACATACCAGTCTCAAAATCCTAGTCGTCCCCAGCAGAGCAGCTGTTTGGCCTTGTTTTGCTCTTATGTCAATTCCTATTTTTATGACATATTTCTTGAACTTGGTTGTTAGAACTCTGAGTATCCCTACAACTACTGAAATAACAGAAAACTCTCTTCATAGTCCATAGTTTTGCAATTTCGTCTTTTGGTTGTCTGTTCTAGTTCTTTGTGACTTATGCGTGCATCCCCAAGTATTCCAATATCTATAATCTTGTTTTTCCCCTTTATCTACCACAGCTATATCTGGTCTCCGAGCATCGATTAGGGAATCACATTGAATTTTAACTCCCACACTACCTTATACTCCTTGTTCTCGGTGGCTCCTTCTCGTTCATGTTCGTACCATTTCCGTTCATTGTTCAAACCGTACTTTTCCCATAACCTTCAGTAGACGAACTTAGCTACGTTATCGTGCCTCCTGCTGTGGTGCTTTGGGGCCACCTTACCACACTCACTCACAATATGTGAGATTGTTTTGTTTCTGCTACCACACATCCTACAAAGGTGCAAGAATGTCTCAGGATAATTGCAGAACACAACATGTGTCCTAATTCCAATATAATTCTGTCATATATTTACCAGTTTGAGAGTCGTTCAAATTGCTAGTCTTCCACAAAGTCTTCATCTTTGTGGCTTGTCTATTATATTTATCAATTTCCTCAGATTCTTTAGCATCGAGTCTATTAATCATAGAATATTCTTTTCTAATTCAGGCACAATTTTAGGGGAGGGGGCCAGTCGATCAGATAGATCCCAGTGCGCAACTGGTACTTAATGTATCTACTGCGAAAGAATGAAAGGCAAAGTCGACCTCGGCGGAACTCAGAACGTAAAGTCAGACGAAAAAATGCTAAGCATTTCACGCGGTGTGCTAACGTTTCTGCCAGCTCGCCGCCTTGTTAATCATAGAATATTGCAAAATCAATGATTTTATACTGTTTTCTTCTATCCTCTACAACCATACTTTGCATGCGTCAAAAGCGTGATCAGTTTTTCATAAAGAAAGCTTATAATGTCCCGTGATGGGTAATCTATGCTACAGCTTCGGAACCGTGTTCTTACGAATGTCCTGAAATTGTGTATCCACATACTCGGAGTCATTTACTGCAAGCACGGCAGCAGATGTATTCTTTCTTTATGTTTGCATTTACTTAAATAATGATTTATGTTTTTGTTCCAAAAGTCCTCCATTTTCTCTAAGACTGACGGTTATATCAATCTGTGATTCTGTCATGTTGTTAAATGCGATTTCTTTCTGAAAATCATTACCAATATCATTATTTCCCTCCTCCTCCTCCTCGTCGTCGTCGTCGTCATCGTCATCATCATCATCATCATCATCTGTATTAGTAATGTTATTGTTGTTATTGTTTTTTTTTAGTATTATTATTATTATTTCCCAACCGCTATTTATGTTTTTGCCTTCCTTATATTTTTTTTTAAATGGCTGAATATTCGATTTGATAATTAATAATTAATTGAAATTTATAAATTAATAATTAATTGAAATTTATAAATTAATAATTTGTTAATTAAAAATAAAATATATTATTTATAAGATTTTTAATTCATCAAAATGAATTAACATTGAATTTAATTTCAAAGTTGAGAAGTCATGAATTAAGATTTCTATGAAGTTTCTCCTTTGTTCTTAATGAATATTTTTGCTTCTATTAAAAAATATTAAATGCATACTTCCACTAAAATTTTACAGCCATACTCCGTTTTAGTTTCTTTAAGTTCAGAAAATGATATATGGAGGGTTGCTGGAAAGTTTCTAGCTTTGAATAAGAAAAAATGCAATTAATCTGCGATTTTACTCACCATTGGCGTAGGAGTGGCTGTGTGGTAAGTAGCTTGCTTAAGGAACCACATGGTTTCGGGTTCAGTCCCACTGCGTGGCGCCTCGGGCCAGTGTCTTCTACTATAGCCTCGGGCTGACCAAAGCCTTGTAAACGGTTTTGGTAGACGGAGCCTGAAAGAAGCCCGTCGTATATATGTATATATATATATATATATATATATATATATATATATTTATATATATATTGATTTTGATTTTGATTTTGATTTTTCCAGTTTCAGCTCGTGAGCTGTGGCCATGCTGGGGCACCGCCATTATATATATATAGCAATAATAAATCTCTGAACGAGATGTAAACAGTAACTGCTCGACAACGTAAAGTATACTAACCAAACACCCACCCTTAGTGGTTAGCCATATTGAGATGGCTAGTATACTTTACGTTATATATATATATATATATACTTTATAATTAGGTTTCAGCAAAGATTTGCTTTACCACATACCGAAGTTTAGAAATAGCAGCCAAAAAACCTTAGCTATTTCTTCTACTTTAAAAAGGGACTCCCAGAAAAACCAGAATACTTGAAAACAATCGACGCAGATGGTCCTTTTTCATGCCGAATTCTACTTGGTGAAATTATTGATTACTTCTTAATTAATTAATTTTACCCTTTGTTATTATATATATATATATATATATATATATATATATATATATATATATATATATATATATATATATATATGTGTGTGTGTGTATATGTTTGTGTGTCTGTGTTATCCCCCCCAACATCGCTTGACAGCCGTTGCTAGTCTGTTTACGTCCTCGTAACTTAGCGGTTCGGCAAAAGAGAACAATAGAATAAGTACTAGGCTTACAAAGAATAAGTCCTGGGGTCGATTTGCTCGACTCAAGGCGGTGCTCCAGCAGGCCGCAGTCAAATGACTGAATCAAGTAAAGAGTATATATTCTACTCACAGATTCGCACACTTATTTCAGCAGTCCTACATTTTTTTCTAAGCATGTAAAAGAACTCAGAAGGTTAGGCCACTAACAAGGCCATTCGCGATACTCTTAGAACCAGGATATTTTCAGCACCACCTCGTATATATTCATTTCGAATTTTGGCACATGAGCAGCAATTTTGTGGGAAAGGGATAATCGATTACATCGAACCCTGTATACAACTGTTACTTATTTTATTGACCCTGAAATGATGTGAAACAAAGTCAACAGGAGAGGGAAGAAATACCGCTAAGGATATTGATCGGTATGGTAACGGTTCTGCCAGCTTGTGACCTTAAATATAATGCATTATTTACATTATTTATATTCAATGGATATTTGGCCTCATCTTTGTTGTTAACACAACTTTTCGGTAGATATACCCTCCAGCCTTCATCAGGTGTCTTGAGAAAATTTCAAACCTGGGTTGTCCTTCCCAAGGTATTCCGATGTAATTATTATTATTATTATTATTATTATTATTATTGAGTGAGAGAGCAGTGCATGCCATCAAAGTGACACTGGGGTAAAATATACGAAGCCCAATGACTACCCGTCTGATAAAGGTACACCAGGCACATGCATCACAACCATATGTGCGCGACATGGTGATTTCATATCAAGATAAACAGCACATGACCTTGCAGGTGGGGCCCAGTTAGAATTTTCTTCAGGTTGAGTAGCCCATCCCGCTCAAAAGGTCCCTGAATAAGGGTTGTTTAAGGATGTTGAAAGAACCACCCATGTTTCCAGAGGTGAATTATTCAAACCCCAAAGAATCCCTCTCAACACATGGCTATGATGCTCCCCCACTACTTCTGCTCGTGATCAGAGATGCACATATCGTCAGCCACTAAGGGACATGCTCAACTGGTTACGGTCAAACAACTGACAAGCAAATCTGTGGTATTGAGCAGAATATTTGCTGTAGCCCATCTTTTATACCAAGACAAAACAATGTACATGATAACACTTCCAATCAGTTAAGATCAGAAGCCATGAGAGCCACTGCCTGGTACTGCATCAGGGCATTTATTATTATTATTATTATTATTATTATTGTTGTTGTTGTTGTTGTTGTTGTTCAGGTCACTGCTTGGAATCGAACTCGGAATCTTGGGGTTAGTAGCCCGCGCTCTTAACCACTACGCCATATGCCCGTGGGCACAGTCGGTTAGATTTACTCCAATACACAACTGGTACTTAATTTATCGACCCCGAAAGGATGAAAGACAAAGTCGACCTCGGTGGAATTTGAACACAGAACGTAAGGACAGAAAAATTACCCCTTAGCATTTCGCCTGGTGTGCTAACGATTCTTATTTCTTTATTGCTCACAAGGGGCTACACACAGAGGGGACAAACAAGGACAAACAAACGGATTAAGTCGAGTACATCGACCCCAGTGCGTAACTGGTATTTATTTATAGACCCCGAAAGGATGAAAGGCAATGTCGACCTCGGCGGAATTTGAACTCAGAACATAACGGCAGACAAAATACCTATTTCTTTACTACCCACAAGGGACTAAATACAGAGGGGATAAACAAGGACGGACAAACGGATTAAGTCGATTACATCGACCCCAGTGCGTAACTGGTACTTATTTAATCGACTCCGAAAGGATGAAAGGCAAAGTCGACCTCGGCGGAATTTGAACTCAGAATGTAGGGGCAGACGAAATACCTATTTCTATTTCTTTACTACCCACAAGGGGCTAAACATAGAGAGGATAAACAAGGACAGACAACCGGTTTAAGTCGATTATATCGAGCCCAGTGCGTAACTGGTACTTAATTTATCGACCCCGAAAGTATGAAAGGCAAAGTGGACCTCGGCGGAATTTGAACTCAGAACGTAACGGCAGACTAAATACTGTTGCGCATTTCGCCCGGCGTGCTAACGTTTCTGCCAGCTCGCTAGTCCACATAAAGTATTACTGTGATGGTACTCTTTACGCTGAAATTCACGTCTCTCAACGTCCTTCGGTCTATCTTCGTCAGATACACTTGGCTGTCAGTGGTCTCTTTCATGCAGCGGTAGATATGTAATAATACATGTGATGCTATTAGAGACAGTACTTGTCCGTTGATATCAACAAACCTTTTGTTTGCCTCACTTCAGAATCGCATTTCGAAGATTTAATCTATTTTACGTATATCAATCTATCTTAAGGGCGAATAAGGCAACTTTTTAATGATGTAGCTTCATGAAAGCATATAATAGAATCCATTATTTCTGTTGCGTCCTCTCTCATTACAGCACACCGCATATTTGCTGCAGGACAGAGTCAGTTATATCTTCTCCAAGATTGAATAGTACTTATTTTATTAATTTTATTGGGGGAAGAGAAAGTAACCTCTACCACGTGATAATTTTCTTGTAATTCGTAAATGCATTTAATTTCATGGTTCAGGCAATTTAATCTAATGCTCTCTCGCTTTAAAATAGCAGGCCAATTTTCCTGAATGTAAGAGATAAACATGGGTTTTTAATTAAATAAAACTAAATATCGTTTTCATTCTTATAGTACAACATTGGCAATGGTATTTGATTCGTCTAAATAGAAGAAAATGCTAAATCACAAATCCTATAGATTCAGTTATTGTTCAGAGATCCCATTTGTAAAACAGATTAAGTGTTGCTGTATCAAAGAAAACCAATACAAAGTGAGGTTTCATATAATTCATTCTAATTGGGCATAACAGTGACTTGACTTTAAGCTTCTTTTAAATTAAAAACTATAGACTGGCATTTACAATTCTGATGCCATGTTTTTTCTCTGTATTCTATAAAAGTATTTGGTTTGGGTATGTTCATAAATATGTTACTGCTGTGGCTTTTATTTTCTTTCTTTTTTTCAATTGTTTTGAGAGATTATAGTATTATGACTACTACTATTACCATCATAAGATTGTTAATCTTCAGCAGATTTTTCAAGACGAATAGTTACCACATAACTTGTTGCGGATCTGCGATTAAAATCTTGTCACTAACAGTGCATAAATCACATAACAAAATTTACAATTATTCGTTTGATAAATCTGAAAATATTACAACTTTGAGTTATAAGGCATAATATTTCGTTAGTGCTAGCTTGGTGTACAGTAATGTGATCTGTTACCTGGGTAGGAAGGGCGTATGTTAGACGCTGTAAAAATATAGCAGAGGATTGGTACAATTTGGACATATGTATACATGTATCCTCTACTAAATATTTTTGGAATGCATATCACACGGCAGGGAATCGTAGTTTCAAATGGACTATTGAAAGAAATACGTTTTACAAAAAGTAAGTTTGTTCCACTTCTTTCATAATATCGGTTTGAAATTTTGGCATAAGGTCAGCGAATTCGGTATGTGTGTGTGTGTGAGAGAGAGAGAGAGAGAGATTACATCGACCCCAGTGTTCGACTGGTAATTATTTTATCGACCTCGCAAGTATAAAAAGTAAAGTCGGCCTCGACGGGATTTGAGCTCAAAACATGAAGACGGACAAAATATCAACCAAGCATTTTGCTCGACTTGCTAACGATTGTGCCATCTCGCCGACTCCTTTCATACTACCAAAGGAAAATTTGAAACGCTACCATAAATTCCTATTAATATATTCTTACGATTAATACAGTTCTATATTTAAGAGATGAGGAATTATGTACATTATTCACATTATATACATTTGACGGATATTTGTCCTCATCTTGATTGTAGTAAATACAACGTTTCGGCTGATATACCCTCCAGCCGTCATCGGGAGTCTTGGGGAAATTTCGAACCGGGATTCACATTCTTAAGATATTTTTCAATGTTGTTGGTGTTGTTGTTGTTGTTGTTATCATTATTATTACTATTTAGGCCACTGCCTGGAATCGAACTCGGTATCTAGGAGTTAGTATCCGCGCTCTTAACCAATCCGCCATGTGCCCATGATTATTTGTACTCATGCTGTTTGTTATTAAAATAATTTTTCGGATGATATACACTCCAGCCTTCATGAGGTTATTTCTTTATTACCCACTACGGGCCACATAGAGGGGACAATACAATCTGATGATGGGGTCAGACACACGAATGGGTTTTACAAAAAAGCGAATTTTAAAAATTTACAGAAATTTACAAAAATAGCAAGAAATCGAATGTTGGAACATACCGGAAGACATTACGGGTGGAGTGGGTGCGGGTTTAGCTCAGACCCCACGAGCCTCGCCTCCCCACTGATACTTTTGGTTTCGTTTGGTGTTACATTTATGTTGTATCATTCACTCGCAACTTTCGTGCTACATCTTTCCATCGTTCTTCATACACTCTCTTAGTCAGGCATATTCTCTCCAGCCCTATCTTCCTTTTCAGGTGAAAGATGAAATAATTCACCAAACCAGGGCCGGAGATGAACTTGCCTGACTGTAGACCTTTCATTCTCGTCTTCCATATCACCTCTTTCGCAATTGCTACTACAACGAGAAAACGAAACTTACCTTCATTCGCGAGGAAATCCGGTGGGTCAATTTTTGTAATCGACTCAGTCTACAGCTGTACTCTTCGTGTACTTGACAACAGCTTTTCGGCATAAACCCACACCTCAGACACGTCCGGACAATGAACAATAGCGTGCGGGACGGTTTCCCTATCCCGCCCGCATCTTGGACATATCGTACTGTCTCGGCCACCGTGCCTTGCGAGTTTATCCCGAACAGGTAGAGCTCCTCTGTAGCATTGCCATGCCAGAGACCTTCTGGAAGTTGTCCAGTGTCTTCGGCTTGAATGTACGTCGGAACATCCAGCCTTCATCAGGTGCTTTGGTGAAATTTCAAACCTGGATTCTCATTCATAAGGTATTTTTCGATGTCATTATTATTATTTTAGATATAAAGCGTAGCGGTTAAGAGCGCCTGCTACTAACCCCAAGATTCCGAGTTCGATTCCAGGCAGTGACCTGAATAATAATAGCAATAATAATAGTAATAATAATAAAGAATTTGGCAAGATCAGTAAATATAAAGACTTCGTAATAGAAACTGTAGTATCTCAAGGCGACTACAGTAGCAGTGATTGTAGGATCTCTAGGAATGATAAAAGAAAGGTATTGAAACCTATTTGAAAATGATACCAGGCTTACCATCGCCACAGGAGGTGCAAAATATCGTGTTAACTGGAACGGCTCATGTACTGAGAAGAGCATTATCGCTGTGAAAACAACATCCATTCATGAATTTATTTATTTATTAATTTTTTAAATACATATTTTATCTGTGAATTTGCGTGTTTAATCTGGGAATGCATACAAGGAGCTTCTCTGCTCTAGGTGTACAGAAAACACTCGGTGAAAAACGGAAGAAAATTTGAAGAAAGAAGGAAAAAAAAAAAAAAAAAAAAAATAATAATAATAATAATAATAATAATAATAATAACATCGAAAAATATCTTAGGAAGGAGAAACAAGGTTCGAGATTTCCCCAAGATACCTGATGAAGCCTGGAGGTCACATCGGCCTAAACGCTGTGTTAACAACAAACTCGATGAGGACGATTATACGTCAAATGTAGATAATGTAAATAATTTACATAATTCCTCATTTCTTAAATATCGAACTGCATTAAGTACCATTTGGGTTTGGGGGTCATTGTAATCGACTAATTCCTGTCCCGAAATTACTGGACTTGTGTCAAAACTGAGAACAAAGGCAGCAAGCTAGCAGAACCGTTCGCAAGCAGCAGGTATTTCTTCCGTTTTTACGCTCCGAGTTCAAATTCTGTGGAGGTTGATTTGCGTTACATCCTTTTCGAATAGAGGCCGAGTAGATACCGAGCAGCGGCCTTGTACATACTGTAGTTTAAGTGCGTGTGATACCTACTCTAGTTTAAGTGCGTGTGACACACCATATATTGCAGTAGCAATTGATCGGTTTCAATATAATGAAATAAAGTGCTCGCCTAAAGAACTATAATAGATCAGGATTCAAATGCAGTCAACAGACATTGCAAGAGGATTCAATTACAGGCATTGTTGAAACGTGCGTAGCGAACAAATCGTATAAATTATATTTTGCATTTATCATACTGTTTGTGTTTGTGTGTAAGATAATGCAAAGAAAGTCACGTGTAACATCTGATAATAAAGAAGACATTCCAACAGAGAGAAGCTTTTAACAAATTTTCTCGCCGGAATCCTCAAGTTGGAATTAAGCGGCCAGGTAAATACGCCAACTGATGTTATCCCATAGTTATGATTTTTATCTAATTAAGTGTATATGCATTAACTAACATAAATAGAAATTTCAAACCGGGCATGTCTTTTTAACTTTCATCAAAAGATTAAATTACACCCCACGGTAATATTTCTGTAAGTATAACGTACACATACATATGTGTGTGTATACATATATATATATATATATATATATATTATATATATATATATATATATATATGTGTGTGTGTGTGTGGTGTGTGTGTGTGTATGTATGTATGCGTGTATGTATGTATTATGTATGTATGTATGTATGTATGTATCTACGTATGTGTGTGAGTATGCGTGTGTTGATATATATGCTGATACACACACACGCGCGCATACACACGCACACTCACACACATAATATATACATATATGTATATATTTATACATATATGCCTACATTAGTGGGTGTATTTAGATGTGCATTCCGTGGTATAGCCACACATAAGTGCGGGCATTTCTTGTATCAATGCCGTGTATTTTTACTGAGATTTAAAAGTGTATTGTCGTGTTCTTTGCATATTTATGTATGTATGAACGTGTATATTTGAACATTTTAAGACCAGCAGGTTTAGCCATTAATACTTATTTGTAATGTAATGTATAGTACGTTTGTTCTTGTAGCACAATCTTCATTTAAACATGCATCATCGATATTTAGTTCGCTAGATTTCCAATAACTAACAATGATAAGAGCAAATTGAATGCCTGAAGAATAATTCGTTTCTTCACGAAGATCACGTTGTTTTGGTAAAGTAGATATTAAGAAAAGCGTTTTCCCAGAGGGGATTCATACTATAACCGAGTATCTCATTAAGTTCAATCACTTAAGAGAAGCTAGAGACACATGAACGTGGAAACGCGTATCTTACTTCTAAGTGGGTCACGAATGATGGAGTATCTAAACGGTATACGTGCATAACGCATGTGCATCATTTCCAATTTGTCATCATTGGTGAATTATATTCTAATATCGCTTCTCAGTTACGCTAAAACCTTTTCTTTCTCATTGTTTTGGATCTGTGGATCATTTTATATGCATAGGATTCCAGGCTTCATGTAAGTTGTAATAGTCAAATAGTCCTTGCATGTGGTACATGAAAACATTTTGTGAGCAATTTGGGAAGAAATTACCGTACAAAATTTATAACAGCATAGGATAAGTTGAGGAACTTTTCGGTTTGAACGGCAGTTTTTAACATAATTTCTAGGTAACTAAAAAATTGTAAACTTCGTATACTGGTAGAATGTGCTTATAAAACATCTTTTTTTCACTTGGATTTATTGAGAAAATTCTATAGTTTGTAAGATATTTGGTCTTTAATTTCTTACATTTCGGCAATTTCAACCAATCAATGACCGTCTATTGAGGTGAAAACATTCTGTACCGTATTAATATGTCTCTCGTTTAAGAAACAGATTGGGTTTATTTACATTTGTGAAGAAAAAAACATACCCTTCCACCCACCCCTAACCCTAACCAACCCTAACCCTAAAACAGATTGAAATGCAATAGATCGATACTACGGTCATAATTATGGGTGACAATTTCATAAGACACCGCTAGAAAAAACTGCCGTTCGAACCGAAATGATCCTAAGTTGATCTTATCCTGCAGATAGTTTAGATCTCATATAGGGGCAATGTATATTTGGGTGATTACGTGCTTGCTTGTGACGCCCCATCAAATATAGTCACGTCGTCGATCCACGACACCTATCCGTCTACGCCTGCAGTACATTGTTTCCCCTAGGGAAAGACGTGGTTGACGAGGCCGATACCAGGTAAGTAGATCCTATGATACTATCTGTGTTAGTTTTCGAGTATTTTCTGTTATTAATTATTCCTATAGTCTCACCCGGTTTATTGTTATTAGTATTTCCGTTAATGGGGTAATTTTCTCGTCTAGTCGACTATTTTCATCGGTCCTTCACGCGCTGTGTGCTACTATGATCTGTGCTAGGTTACGGCTAATGGAAAAAGCGCGCAGGAATTGTTCGTATTGGATATTCTATGGTATTTGCTAGACTTGAGAAAGTGTTTCTCGAACGCGTTGAAAGGCTACTTTGGATTGTTGGAATTTATTTATTTCTCGAATCCAGCATTGTACCATAACAGAGAAGTCCTGGAACTCCTAGTACTTTGGGCATTATCATGTACTGTGTGGCTGTTTATATTTGGGCCTTCCTTCTTTTGCGGTGGCTTTTCGCATGTCTGGGGCTCTGGCCATCGTATTTCTTTGAAGTGTATTGTTTGTGTGTGCGTGTGTGTATGCCTGGGTGGTTTACTTCACTTGTAAGATTCAGTGTACTATCGCTTCTGTCATTATTTCTACTAGGAAATTCCACTCAAAGATTCCTTCGCGTTTGTATTCTTTTACTGCCGTTCGTGCTGCATATTGTTTAGTTGTATCCTATGTATCTGCCACTCTCTTTTCGTCTTGTTTTCTCTATCTTCTTATGAGGATTACGGTTACTTTTTGTAGGGTGTTGTAATTTGTTAATCTTACAATGTTACCCATCCAAACTGGCGCATAATGGGTAAATCGGACAAGTGATTGTTCAGATATTAGAGATTTTCCGAGTATAAATACCCAAAACGGTGCTTATGTGAAAAATATTCCGAAAATAATCTCCATCCTGAGAGGGAAAAAACATCTTTTCACAAGACGTAGGTCAGCTTAAGGCTGTAGTAGAAAAAACGTGCCCAAAATTACACGCAGTAGAACTGAACCCAGAACTATAAAGTTAGTGCTGCGTAAGGATATATGTGCCGAAGAGGTGGTGTCGGCGAGGGAGACGGATGGAGTGGTGGGTGCCCTTCACGGTGGAAGATACGGGGAGAAGGGGAAGCGGGGGAGTTCTCCCCCAGACGGTCAAGGGGGCTGGAGGGGGAGAGGTGGTTGTGGGTGCCAACAGAAGCAGTGGTGAGGGAGGGCACGCGGGATGGAGCGGCATTGCAACGAGGAGAAGAGGGAAGCGTTCGTGGAATTGGTTATGATGGTTCTGCACGCCCGAACGGATCGGGACGGGAGTCGAAGCAAGCAGAAGTGAAAAGGAAGAGATATAAGTGGCATTTGGTCACGTATTCCAAAAATAAAGAAACAGAAAACGATTGTAAAATTTAAATCGGTAATAAGAGTAAAGCTGCCGTCACGAAAATACCCGGAATATACGAAAGGAATAGTTATAGACAACGAGAGATTTTTGAAATTGAGAGAGAGATGTATGGACTTTTCATAGACACGCTGGGGGTTGAAGTCGAGTTTGACGAGCTCCCGCCGGTCGTGGAATTAGAAGATTTGAAACCCTTTATGAACATTTAAAAATAAGTAGGTAAAATTTGTACTTCATATTAAAAGATGAGGAAAATAGACTGTTAAAAAGTTGAAAAAAAAAAGAGAAAAAATGAACAAAAAGACTAAGAAAAAGAACAAAAGGAAATAAAAATGAAAAGACTGTATGAACGTTTAATTGTAAAAAAGAAATCGCGGTTTCGTCTCGGAGCGGGACCGAGAAAACCGTCTCAAATTCATTATATTTGAATTCACAGTAATTCATTCTTTCATATGTTTTGTTTTTGTTCCCGCGTGTTTGTGTATGTCCCCTCTCTATTCAGGCCTTGTGCCTATAATAAAGAGAAAGCCGGTGATTGTCACTAATGGGTGTTTGTTGTGATCTCTTCGATGTGAGTTCAAATTGTTATGCACTGATATTGTATGTTTGCTGTAGGTTTCACCGCTCGGGTGAACCAAGATTCATTGGATGATTGTGTAAATTATTGAATTTCAGTCACTGTTTCCTTTGCACCTGTATAATCCCCGTCTACACGAAGAGTGAAGAAAGATGGAGAATAGACAAAGTTACGCAGTGGCAATGACACAAGGAATGAATGCCAACACCCTGGAAGTACAGGAAATAGAAATTGACACAAGAAAGAGGAAGGAAGGAAGAAAATTTGTAAAAAAAGGAGGGAACCAGTCTAAAACTGACTCCCCCAGAAGAACTGATGAAAATCATAGAGAAGAGGACGGTAGTATACAAAACGTTGTCTATGTCCTCGAACAAGATGGTGTTAGCCCCAACAGAAGAAATAGAGGAATGCCTCGAAAATGTGAAAAAAATTGACCACATTCTATACACGTGGAAAGTATGGCTCAGTAGAATTAAGGTTTGGCAACGATGAAGATACCATAAACCACTCCACGGAGCCGTTACAGACAACGAACTGGATACAACTTCTGCTTTACTGTGGCAAACGCGCAGTCAGAGTTGAAAGAGTGCCCACCGAAATCGCGAAGAATGGCTCGTAGCAGCCATAATGCACGATATGAAGGATGGGGTAGAGATCCTCATGATAACGAGGATCCCAAAGTCCAACTGGTAGGGATATAGCCTCGAAGTGACCATGCAAGTATCTTTGGAAGACTTGCATAGTATAACGGGATCTTTTCGGTTTGAACGGCAGTTTTTTCTAGCGGTGTCATATGAAATTGTCACCCATAATTATGACCCTAGTATCGATCTATTGAATTTCGATCTGTTTTAGGGTTAGGGTTGGTTAGGTGTGGGGGAAGGGTATCTTTTTTTCTTCAGAAATGTAAATAAACCCAATCTGTTTCTCAAACGAGGGACATATTCATACAGAACAGAATGTTTTCACCTAAATAGACATCATTGATTGGTTGAAATTGTAGAACTTGAAGAAAAAAAACAACGAATATCTTACAAACTATAGAATTTTCTCAATAAAGCCAAGAGAAAAATGATGTTTTATAAACACATTCTACTAGTATACGAAGTTTAAAAGTGTTTAGTTACGTGGAAATTATTTTAAAAAACTGCCGTTCAAACCGAAATGATCCGTATAACGGAGGGAATACTACTCCCGGAAGACAGCAGACTTCGAATAACAATAGAAAGAATACCAACATGCTGCCTATGCGGCAAAAAGGGGCACATGAAACCAAGATGTCCCGAGAAGGAAAACGAAGAGGAGAAGAAAAGAGAAGAAAACAATACCGAAGAGGTAGTACCAACGAAAGTGACAGATAGAGTGGAGGCACCCTTTACAGTAGTAAACACGAGGAGGAGAAAGGAACGGGTGAATTCTCCCCCAGACATTCAAAAAAGGCTAAAGGAGATGGGAAAGAAGAAAAGAGAAATAATTGTAAAGCACCAACAGAAGCTGTAGTGGAAGAAGACACAAAGGAAAAAACAGTTTTACAACAGGGAGAAAAAGGAAGCGATTATAAAATTGGTTATGATGTTTCTTCACGCCCGAACAGATCAGGACGGGAGCCGAAGCAAACAGAAGTGAAAAGGAAAATATATATGTGGCAATTGGTAACGTATTCCAAAAGTAAAGAAATAGAGAAAACGATTGTAAAATTTAAATCAGTAATAAGAGAAAAGCTGCCGCCAGGAAAATACCCGGAATACACTAAAGGATTAGTGATAAATAAAGAGAGATTTTCGAAATTGAGAGAAATGTATGGACTTTTCATAGATCCGCTGGGAGTTGAAGTCGAGTTTGACGAGCCTGTCGTGGAATTAGAAGATTTGAAACCGTTTATGAAAATTTAAAAATAAGTAAAATTTGTACTTCATAAAAAAAAAAACCATGGAAATAGACTGTTAAAATGTATAAAGAAAAAATGATACAAAAAAAATTAGAAGATTAAGAAAAAGAACATGCTAAAAAAGGAAAAAAAGAAAAAAGACTGTAAGAACGTTTAATTGCAAAAAAGAAATCACGTCTCATATTCATTATAATTGAATTCATTGTAATTCCTTCTTTCATATGTATTTCTTTTGTTCGCGTATGTTTGTGTATATCCCCTCTGTATTCAGGCCTTGTGCCTATAATAAGGAGAGAAGCCGGATATTGTCACACGCTGGTGAAAGCTTACCCCCTAGAAACCCAGGGCCGTGTGTGTCACGTCAGGCTAGAGATGGGAACGATGTTTTCCCTTCGCAAATACTGGTCGGGTACACACAGTGTGCAGTTAGCCAGCTTTCTGGGGCTATAATCTACATCGTCCCATATGGGTCAGCCACATTTAGGTGGCAAATATACTTTACAATGTCGTGCAGCTAGTGCTTACATCTAGCTCAGAGATTTATTATTGATTATATCTTCAATTCTCTCAGAAATTAGTGTAAGGTAGATTTTCGACACATGGGTTTATTGAAAATCATTAGCATATTGTACCGTTAGCCAAAATAGGCAAATTCATAGAGAGTAGATACCAACAACCGTATATTTATTGGCGAAAAAAAAACATTGAATCCCTATATGCCTTATAATAACACTTAGGTGCTATCTACTTGGGTTTTTAAGACATAGCATGTCCTGTGTATACTGGGTCTCCGTACTTTAACGTAGCACTTAATTAAATATTGATTTGCCTTCTTTATCACTTCTTTTCCGATTCGTTTATCATATCTGGATTCCGATTTTGCTTTTCCTAGCATATTTTCCTAACAAATTTTCGAATTGTTTCGACAACACACATTTCAAGGAACTTTTGAGGTCTTAAATACTTTCTCGAAAATTACTGTCGATGAAATTATGCAATAAGACGAAATAGCTGGAAACGGAAATCAATGCCAGCCTACCTTTCTTAGACGTTTACCTGAGCTATATATTTTATATAACAATTTAAATGAACTTAATGTATATATTTGAAAGTATTAGATTTCGTGTATTCTTCATTTAATTGCATAATCCATTTTCCTCTTTACTTTCCCTTTTATATCGCTCCTTTTTCATTGGATTTACTTCAAGTTGGCACGCATGTAATAATTATCAATTAGAGGCAATTTTCTGAGGGATATTGCCAATAAATAACCACGTTGCATAAAATATTGGAATTTAAGAAAGGGCACTCTATGCGACAAATAGAAAATGCATGACATAGTGTAGCAAAAAGAAGATATAAAATTATTTCTATTACATCAATTGAATATATTTTTAACTTTGTTTTTTCCTGTTTTCCATTCAAAGTAATAACATTGTAATTCTAATTCTTAACGTTATTTCTGGAAATATACTGATTTTAAACTGAAAAAAATAACTACATTTAATTTCAGATTTACATCTTTCTTTGTCATCTGTAATATTACTCATGGCTTAAATTCTTAAATAAAACACTAACAAATTGGGAAAAGAAGTTACAAGATTATATTGACATTTACATGTTTGATATTCATGCAAAATCTTACGCTTAATACTTGAAATGAAAGAAGATTGTTTCCATTTCATCATTAAATTTGTAATCCAGTAAATCAGGAATCGCAGGAACATATACAAAAAACATGCATATACATACATACACACGCACATATATATATATATGCATGTATACATCCATATATATGTATATATACACACACACACATATATATATATATATATATATATATATATATATATATATATATATATATATGTGTGTGTGTGTGTGTAAATATAAGTGAGTGTGTGTGTCTATATACACACACATGCACGAACATGCTCACATATACACGCATATATATATATATACATAAAATATAGTGTTGATCAGAAATCTTCCTTTTGATACGAACTTTCGATATTTATTTATACTGACAGAATAATAAAAAAAGTTTGCGTTAATATAAATATGATCTAAACTAATATAGTTAGGAAACGTGTGGAATATTTAATCCCGTTAGTTGAAATTTCAAACCTCATAGTTCGCAGCAAACGGAAGCAGAGATAACGAATTCATTCTAAATGCAAGATTACTTTTCTAATAATGCATCTCCCAACGCATCAATGGTAATATGGGCTTTGTATTGCTCTGTTGTAATTATTTAATTGAAAATAATTCTCGATATTTTCTTTCGTGTTTCTTTTTAGATCACACGTTTCAAAACTCCGTACCTCTGAATGATTTATTTATCAACTGATGAGAAATCCATGGTACTATTCAAGCTAAATGTGGAATCAATGCAATGTTGATATAAATCACTTTAATATAAATCTCATGTATTTGTCCGCAGTGACATGTTTTTGTGGCAATAATTTCAGGACAAACACGGGCAGACAAACCGATTAAATCGATTATATCGACACCAGTGCTTAATAACTGGTACTTATTAATCGACCGCGAAAGGATGAAAGGAAAAATCGACCTCGGCAGAATTTGAACACAGAACGTAGCGGTTGACGAAATACCCATTTCTTTACTGCCCACAAGGGCCTAAACACAGAGAGGGCAAACAAGGACAGACAAACGGATTAAGTCGATTACATCGACCCCATTGCGTAACTGGTACTTAATTTATCGACCCCGAAATGATAAAGGCAAATTCGACTTCGGCGGAATTTGAACTCAGAACGTAACGGCAGAAGAAATACGGCTACGCATTTCGCCCAGCGTGCTAACGTTTCTGCCAGTTCATCACATTTTCTTTTAGTTTCGTTTAGTTTCCGCCCACCAAATCTACTCAAGGTTTTGGTTGACAGGAATTTATAGTAGTTAATTTTCTTCCCACGTATGGTCGGAAGAAGTTGACAAGCGCTTAGGTCCGAGGGTTGCCACCCAGGATAGAACCCGAGTGGATAGAGGACACTATCCGCCACGATCTGGGTGGCAGCGGATCCAAGCTGCTTAATGTTAAAATTTATCCGGCGTCTGATTGGGTCGGGTCAAAAAGTGTCTTGTCCCTGTGAACCCAATCAGCCATGAATCTGGTTTTACCTGATTTTTTGAAAATGGACGGTTGCTGGTACCCGGGGATTCTTGAGGGACGCCCCCACCCCATATGTCAACTGTGCCTCGAGCCGGGCCACATCAAAAAGAACTGTCCCCAGGACCAGAGTAGGGTTCTGAAACAGTTGGCTGTGGAAAAGCCTCCCCTCCTCATCGGGAGGGAGAGATGGCGGTACTCGAGGACAAAAATGGGTAACAAAAGGAAGTAGGTGTGCAACAATTGTTGCTCACCGTTGGACCCCAAGGCTGCAGAGGCTAGCGACGATCTTCCGGTTAAAGCGAAGGAACCACATCCTCCTGTACCAAAGTAAAAAAAAAAAGACGAGAAAGAATGGGACAGTGCCGGCAGTTTGCAGTAAACTGCCGGCATGTCACTAATTGTGATACCGACGAAGGAAATTGCGCCCCCTCCCAGTGTAATGAATAAGGAACTTTTGATCTTCGTTCTTATGGGAGGGGCTGTATGGAACTTTATGAAGAATTTTGAAGGTCAGGAACAGACGGTCCTGACCTGCATAGATATCCTAGATTGGCCTCTGCAGGTGGCTGCGGAGGTCATAGAGGAGAACTACTTCTATAGGGTGATGGATTCCTTTAATAAGAAGTAATATAATTATATTTTTAGGATCCCGGCTTGCGACTGCAGGATTGCATGCAGGCGGCAAGAGACTTAATCGGGGAGGCAGACTAAAAGGTCTTAGCGCCTCGATTAGAACTTGGAGATTGGTAAGAAGCTTAACACCTCATTTTGAATATTTTCTGTACTTTTTGTACTGATAAGAGGCTCAGCTCCTGAATTTGTAATTATTGTAAGACGTTCAACACCTCATTTGTGTTGTTTTTAAAGAACAATGTTATCGGTAAGTAACAATCGACGGGCGTTGGCTGCTTCCCCCACCAACCATCTCTTTTTTATTCCATCATCATCATTGTGTCTGTGTCCAGCCCGCAAAGCTTCATCTGTATTATACCTTTATGGTAAATGTAATGGAATAAAGAACTTATAGTAGAAAACACTTGCCCAACTTGCTACGCATTGGAATTGAACCTGGGATTATGACATTGCGAAGAAAACATCTAAATGCAGTCACACTTCTGCCTATATGCACATATGTATGTGCGTGAATGCAAGCGTGTGTGTAAATCATTTACTACATTACATAAGTTTATTTACTTATTACATTGATATTTTTACGCATAATAAATGTTTTGTTGAATCTCAATTTTCCTATAAACATGTGTTTTCAACCAATTTTTGAAATTCTAACTCGAAGCAAGACGCCATGCCCTATGTATAGCTATTCAAAACCAATTTCATAAAGCTGTTTGCACAATTATTTTATGTAAATGAACGCAATTGAATCATTTTTCAGAATTGTTACTTAATATAAGATATATTTTAAATATTAACCAAATTCATTTTCAGATTGTTGCATTTATATAACAATATTTCTAACTCCATTAACGAAACAAAGTAACGTTTCATGTTTTTATTTTAATTCATTTATAAAGCTTAAATTTAATAGCGAATGCGTTCATTGATTGAAATGCCTTAAATACATTATTGGCCCTGATTTATTTAAAGTTTTAAACTGACATTTTGTTGAAGAAGCACATTTTATTAATTATGATTGCATTAATATTCTGAAGCTGATGTAGAAACAAAAAAGACAAACACGTAGAGCAAATATTAAATTTTGCTGCGAAACAAACTGAAATAATTTTGTTTCTTAAAAATCAGGAAATAAACACAATTGCTTTTTGTCCTTCGTATCTATCAGCCAAAATTCTGGAGACAATCGGTCTTTATCTGCTAACACTATCAAAGCATTTCCCTCTATGTTTAACATCGAAATCTATGTTTATTAAGCATATTTAGTGCGCATCATTTGTTTGAATATTAACATATGTATTTAATGTGTTGTAGCAAATATTCAAATATGGATCCTATTGAGATAAACCTCGGCATCATGTGGATGTGGTCGAGGAGCATAATGACGTTGAAGCCGTAACATGTTTCCGCTCATATAATGTATGACATACACTTAAGAACAGGAATTTCAAATGCAGTAATACAACATAAATGAACTATCCCATACATTAAAGCAAGAATACAAAGTAATTTAGTAGTGTAGAACTGTCCTTTGTACAATATGCTCAACCATACTGACTTCAGATTAAATAGAAAGCATTCCATTTGTGCATAATTTCGTTTATCCCACATTGAAGCACTTTTGAAATATGTAATTTGCCGAAACAGTTGTTATTAATTAAGCGTGTTCATCGCCTAACGCACTTCAACTCGACCAACATTAATACAGATTTATAGATTAAACGATTTTATACACCTTACCCATATAAGTGAGAGTGCTAGAGGATATTGGTACACAAAATTGTATTGACTTAGCATATCAGAGATTCAAATCGTAGTATTTATATCTAAACATAAAAGCTTATATTGAAATGAACTATAAACCAGATTAGCGGTAAATCCACGATAAAGTTTTGGCGTTTGTTGAAAGGAATGGTTACTTGCATAATTCAGGTGAATTATATACATAATGTCACGGGAAATATAAGGAATATGAGCACTAATTTGTACCATTTGTGTACCTAGTTTATGTAAACTTCAAGCAACGTTGAAGTGTGTGAAACTCCACATTGCTCTATAAGCAGTAGAATAACAGTTAAGTAATTATCAAAGCACACTATACCATATGTAAAAAAGACGAATGCAATATTATTTGATGTAGTCTGTAGTCCTGTATATTATTTTCTGGTGGCTAATGGAATTATGAAAAAAGTAAATCATTATAATACCGTCTAAAAAATGCTGGATTATTCTTAGGTGCTATACTAATGAATATTGTACTCTACGATAAGTAATTTTTGGGATAGGCGTAGATGTGGCTGTGTGGTAAGTAGCCTGCATACGAAGCACCTAGTTCTGGGTTCAGTCCCACCGCGTGGCACCTTGGGCAAGTGTCTTCTAATGTATCCTCGGGTCGACCAAAGCATTGTGAGTGGATTTGGAAGAGAGAAACTGAAAGAAGCTCGTCGTATATATATATATATATATATTATATATATATATATATATATATATATATGTGTGTGTGTGTGTATGTGGGTGTTTATGTTTGTGTGCCTGTGTTTGTCCACCCAACATCGCTTGACAGCCGATGATGGTGTGCTTACGTCTCCGTAACTTAGCGGTTCGACAAAAGAAACCGATAGAATAAGTGGCCACAGTCAAATGACTGAAACAAGTAAACGAGTAAAAAGCAAAGCGTATACTTTCATTTGAGTCACTGTAGCCCTGCGTAGCATAATATAAGAAATAATGAGGCCCTAGATACTTTACCCATAGCTAATACAGACCTAGACAACTTAGTCCTACAGTATATAGTCCAAGATACGTGGTCATAGATAAGATATCCTACGTAATACTGTACTAAATTATGTAGACCCAAATTAGTTCTGTCCGGTGTATACTTTCTAGCTAATATACATCTATATAAATAACGAAGCCCTTGATATTATGGATATAGGTGATATAAAAAAAGACAGTTATAGCCCTAGATAATGTACTCCCAGTTACTAGTGTGTTGCGCAGTAGATTCCTCGAAAATATAGATTTCCATAGTATAAACCTATATGTGAGATCTTTAAGTTTGAAAGGAATGATTTAGTGAATGATTTTCTTTTTTTCACTTTTCCTGAATTGAAAAAGAAGATTTTTAATGCCTAGCGTCTGTTTGCTTTCGAGACTGCATAATCATTGTTGAAACTCCAGCAAAAACCGTAGAATTTATCAATAGCATTTTCAAGATAATTAAATGTTATTCAAAGTACAATGCCTGTTGGAGCGTATACTAAGATTTGTTAAAAATAGTTTCATGACTGTCATTTTCCCAACGATCAATCGTTTGTACATGTTGTGCATATTAACAAATATCAAGAACTTGTTTTCGCAAAGTGGTGGGTAAATATCACAAATAATGTCTTTCAAAAAAGCATTTTCAGTAAGATTTCCAGCTTATTGCTGCACCGTTCGTGGCACAAGAAAAAATATTTGTAGATTTCAATGCTCTCTACACATCAGTAGACAATATTTATCACTGAGAGACATATCATACAATATATAGAAATCGCTCATCATATCGCGGTTCACCTGTCGCGGTTCACCTATTGCGGTTCACCCATCGCAGTTTATTATTTAACCTTACGTCGGTTCTTCCGTGGTGTTGGTTTGCATTAATGATAAAATAAATATATATAAATTATAAGAATAATAATAAAAAAAAAACTATACAGTACAGTACAGTGTCTACTCCGCGATTTTCACCTATCCTGGGGTGTTTAGGAACGTAACACTTGCCATATTCGAGGGATTACTGAATAGCTACATTTATACGCATATGACGGATATCAGCAGCATTTCCATCTGTTAAATTCTCCTTCGCTGGCACTGTTCAACGACAGGGTAGGAGGATTTCCGGTACACATTTACCAATAATATCGGTCAGTAAATTCGAAGCGGCAATCCCGTGATAGCAAACATAACGTCTTATCACAACAATGTATGAGCCAACCTTTAACGAAGTTGAGTATATCGCATTTTTTTAACTAGAACATGTTTTATGGTTGCTCTATATCATCCTTGTTTTTCTTCGTCATAGTAATGCATATAAATTGCGGATTAAGCTCTTTCGTTATCGTTAATTATTCAGCGCCTTATATTGTTATTTGCCTGTTTCTCATTTCTTTTTACCAATTTCTATTTGACATTCGATTTTTTCTTTGTTTTCTCAGTTGACATTTGCGAAGAGATAAAAAAAATAGATAACATACGCAAATATTAGATATTTATAAACGTCATTTGGAGGTTGGCCATCTAATATAACAAATAAATTAACACTGCAATATACTGCTTTAATGTTTGACAGAATAGTAATTTTCTTTAGGTAGAGAATATAATCAACGTATTCCCGCGTTAGGGCATGTACAATGCAAATAACAAATTTCAAATTTCGTTTCCCAAGATAATATATTTTATAGAGAGAAATATTTTACAAGATATCCACAAGTACAGAGAAGTGTCATATACATATTTACGACACGCGTTCCAAAAGTGTCAGATTTTATTTTTTTCCTGCCAAAATCTAATGCTGTGTAGGTAAAATCTTTTAGCTGGAAGATTTTCGCGCCCTAAGGCCGCACCAGCTCTCGGTTGTTATGCCTAGAGTACAGACGGTGCACGCTTATCGGATTTTGTTTCCACGCAAGATGAACAAAGGAATCGATCAGAGACCATAGAATCATGCCTCATTACCAATGATGATGGTCGTCATTAATTTGGATCGTGGGTTGCACAGTCCAGCATGTTCTGCACAATTTTCATGCGGAGTTACTTTTGCTGCTCCCCACGGAAGTTTGAAGATAACTTTCCCTATCATTTACCCAGAGGCGCAAATCCTCCCGTAAAATGCAATGTAGTGATCCTGTGCTTATTCTCACTTCGTGTGCAATTTCCAGGACTGTTGCATGACGATCTTCCAGGACTATTCGCCGAACCATCTCAATCAACTCCTCGTCTCGACTAGTGGATTGGCTGCATCAGGGTGCCTCACTCTTCAGTGCAACCAGGTATCAAGTGGTTCTACCGCTCTATGATCTGAGTTTTGCCGATAGAATCATCACTAGATTCCTGCTTCTGAGTGATTTGATCTTGAGTATCACCAAGGTTTTGGTAAAACGTGACGCAATAACACTGCAAAATACGTTCGGTGAAACGAAAATCCGACAAGCGCACACTACACGTGTCTACTGTCGGTGTAACAGTCCGGAACTAACGCGGCCTGCCAGAGCGAATGTTTTCACACATGATATTGGCGAGGGAATATAAAGTCGGACACTTTTTGATCGCACCATGTACACACATATTTACATACGTATATGCATTAATATACTTGATTCAATAATGATACAGCTTTCTGGACTCATTACAAAGATGCTTTTGATAATTTGCATCACCTGCCACATTTCACAGCATAATTATAGCATTATTGTTGAAGTTAACACCAAAATATGAGGTATTTAAATAAGTCATACGTCATCGGTCATCGCTCAGTATTTCAGCTATGTTTTTGATTAAAGTATGTCATCTGAGGTTTTTTTGACGAGCACTATATTATCCTGTTATTATTTTTATCCTTAATCATCGATAATTTTTGTATTTCAAGATGTCCTTGTAACTATAGATCACTATTCACTGTCCATTAAAATGCACATATAATTACATGCATGTATACATACACAAACATGCGCATATATAAATACATGCGTATACATGTCATATATATATATATATATATATATATATAATATATATATATATATATATATAAGACGGGAGATGTGTGTGTGTGACCGACCATTAGCTTGATCCCACGTAAAATCAATATTTTTTGGCAAATACATCACTTATGTTCCACAGATGTTCTACACTCATTAGATTTTTCACTTATGGAGTAATAGGAAGTAATAGGGCATCTAGTTTGAGAAGGTCGGAAAAACCTTGTACGGTGAACATTGTGGACAAGGGAGGTAAATCTGCGAAGTAACGGTCAGAGGGTGAGTGTGTGTGTGCGTGTGTGTATACCACCTCATTTTCAGAAAAAACAACCTACAACATCCTCCAACTCAAATAGAACAATGCAGACAATAAACCCCTTCTCAATTTCGATCAAGCTCACATATACTATTCGTCCTCAGAAACATCAACACACACACTCGCGGAATCATCTTCTTAGACGCACCCGGTTGGAATGGAAGAACATTCCTCTTGAATCTTCTTCTTGCGAAGTTGCGGCATAATGGTGACCTTGCCATTGCTGTTGTCTCATTAGGAACAGTCTCGGCTCTTCTCGGCGGTGGACGGACAGCTCACTTTGTCTTGAAATTGCCTTTCAACGTAATACATTAAGAAAACCCAATGTGCCACATAAAGCACTCCTCGGACGAAGCGACACTTTTGCAAAAGTGGAAACTCATTGTTCAGGATGAAGCAATTATGTCCCATAAATGTTCCTACAAGCACTTCATCCTACGATGAGAGTCTTTAGATCAAACAACAGCATCCTTGGAGATGTGACTCTACCTCTTGCAGGAGATTTTCGGCACACTCTGCCTATTATACCCATCGAAACACCCGCTGACGAACATAATGCCTGTTTTGAAAAATCCCTCCTTTGGACGCATGTCCAATCGAGACCCCCCCCCCATCAACATGTGATTACTCCTACAGACTAGTCAGCCTACAATTCAGTTTTCAGAAATGCTCCTTAAGATCGGCAATGAACAAATTATGTCTGACGGCAACAGATACATTGACACTACCACCATTGGCCACACTGCCTCCAGCCATAATGTTCTGCCGTTTACACAAATCTTACACCGGATTACATAAAACCAGGTTGGCTTCGCGACAGGGCTGTTCTTGCACCAGCAAATGTAGCTGTCAACACTCTTAACCACGACTTAGTCGGCTACCTTCTCAAGAACGTTGTTACTAATCAGTTGACACAGAGTTCTCGATCAGGTTACGCACTTTCCAACAGAATTTATCAACTCCCAAGATCCTCCAGGACTCCTTCTCTCCATGATCTTCACTTAAAAGTCGGTTGCCCTCTCAATCTAAACGCACCTATACTATGCAATGGAACACGCTGTGTGGTCAAACAAATGATGGATCACGACATTGAAGCCCAAATTACCACGGGACACTGCAAAAATGATACTGTTTTCTATCCGAAAATTCCGCTAACCTCAACAGACTGCACCTACCCTATGCAGAGACTGCTGTTCCATCTGAAACTCAGCTTCGTCATGACAACTAACAAAGCACAAGGTTATTCGCTGCAAGTTGTCAGATTGGACCTTCGAACATCGTGCTTTTCATATCGACAATTCTACGTCAGTTGTTCCAGAGTTGGCCATCCAGACAACTTATTCATCTGTGCTCCTGTAGGAGAAACAAAAAACGTTGTCTACAAAACAGCCCTACAGTTACTATTCCTCTACCGCGTTCTTCACATCTACGCCAAACTGTAGCCGTTAGCAATCAAACTTCCTGCAAACATTTCATTCATATTTTGCTTCATTTCCATGATTGCTGTTAACAGTACATTACCTTCAATGACCCTTCATATTTCACGCATACTGTTTGCTCATAAGCATGCTCTGACATTTAGTTTTGTACATGCCATTATTCTATTTGCGTGTTCGCTATAAATTTTCGCCTTTCTCTATCATACATGGCTTTCGTGGGAAAAAAAAGGCTTCAATGTGGTTGTGTCAGGCATTACGAGAAAAATAGTTACATGATACAAAACGCTTCAAGTAAGATATAGGATCCCTAATGCCTACTGCATTTGCGATCTCATTTCGTGGACTTTCATTTATTACTAACAGCCAATTTTGCATTGAAAAACATTCATTCATTCCCTAAGTTTATTAATACCATATGATAAACTCCTAACGCAAATGGCAATTATACATTTTACGCTTGTCAACTTGAAACAACTTCTAACTGCAGCTAATTCAACTTTCAGCATCCACAGGAGTGCACCCTAATAATAAATTACACCGTCCAAACATGGGTGCATTTGCTTGTTGCTACACACACACACACACACACACACACACACACACACACACACACACCACACACAAACACATATATATAATTACATGTATGTATGTATTTATAAATGTATATATGGTTTTCCTTTGAGTTTAAGTTATTAAGAGAGTCTATGTCGGTCGTTAAAAGCAACAAGACATTTTTAGTTGAGAAAATTCCCGGTGCTTGTAAATATGTGGTTGAGTGTGTGTGTGTTTTGGTTCACCTGTCGATGCCTTCTCCAAGGATGCGCATCTATTTACATAGAAATCTCTGTTTGAGGATCTGTTGCATGTCTTACAAATTTTCACTGTGCAGCATATAGACTCGATTTAGAGAATCCGCATCCGTTTCTTTTGCATTAAAACTCTAGTATTTCAGGTTTTTGCTAAAATGCGTCTGTGTGTGTGTATGTATGCATACATGCATGCATGTATCTATGTATGTACATATAAATACATATGTATGTATGTAGAAATTGACATCCCCACAGATGTTTTGCCAAATTGCATTCAGAATGCACCGATCAGCCGGAACACAATAGCACATGTTACAACACAGTGGAATAGTTATGAAAGGTTTTCTTATCTACATAGACATGACAGCACACAAATTAATGTCAGATTAATTCTGTAGTTGTTTTCCAAGTGGAAACTATACTAATGGTCATCAATTTTCATTTTCGCGTCAAGAGCTCATGCAGTTTGAAAAGAAAGTCTTCTGCGAATATTAATTATTTAGCATCCGATTTCATCATTCGCCAGCGTCTGATGCTCATTCAATTCTATTTGACATTCAAAGCTTTAGTTATGTCAATTGATATTTTAGAATAGATAGAACAATGGATAACATATACATAAATATTCAACATTATATGAATTATTCAGGGTTTTATTATCTAAGACAATTCTTTAAAAAGCAATGACTACGTCTCATACAACACATTTCAGCTTTTATACTTGTCAGAACGTTTACTGTCATTAAGAACGTGAACTGAACATCTTATTCTCATAAAAGTTTTTCACATGCTCGACTCTACACAACAAATTTCATGCATTATCAGCTGCTGGTAAAAATGCGATATCGGAAAAAATATTAAGCACTTTTTTTCAATAGAAACATTGCACAAGAGATTCACTAATATGAATATCGCACACATAGATAACACGCATATCAATACATACATACATACATACATACATACATTAATACATATGTAAATACATACATACGTACATACATACATACATACATACATTACCCTTTACTGTTTTACTCATTTACTTGTTTCAGTCTGCGGCCATGCTGGAGCAACGCCTGTAGTAGAACGTATCGAACATGGGACTTATTCTTTGTAAGCCTTCTACTTATTCTATCGGTGTCTTTTGCCGAACCGCTAAGTTGTGGCAACGTAAACACACCAACAGTTGACAAGCTATGGTGGCGGGATAAACACAAACACACAAATACATACATACACAAACACACACACACACACACAGACATATATATATATATATATATATATATATATATATACACACATATATGTACAATGGCCTTCTTTCAGTCACCGTCTACCACATCTTCTCACATGGCTTTGATCGGCCCGAGGCTATAGTAGAAGATACTTGCCGAAGGTTCCACGCAGTGGGACTTGATACGGACCAATGTGGTTGGGAAGCAAGCCTCTTACCACAGAGCCACTCCTGCGCCTAGATATATATACTTTATTTAAAAGTTTTGTTTATCAAAACTGTCCGACGAACGGGAACGTGAAACTCCGAGTAACAGGTTTTGTTGAATTTCTGCTGCTTTTAAATAGAGCATATTACTCTACCCCTGGTATTTGAGTACTCTTTTTTCCACCTTGTTTCACACTTATGTGTTTACTCCGGTATATATATATATATATATATATATATATATATATATATGTGTGTGTGTGTGTGTATTAGAATGTATAAAGAGAGAAAATAGAAGGCTTCTGAAAATGCCGAAAGTTTAATACAACTTTAGTATTTCAGGCGCAAAGGCTCGTATTCCATTCACCAATTTCTGTGGGGTAACGAACCCTATATAACTGGAGTTTACTTCGATTGTTCTTTTCTTCTGAAGGCGGGTCTTTGCGTCTGAGCTATAAAGGTTTTAGTAAACTAAATATGTATATATATACAGTTGCGCACACACCCGGATGCAACACACTCACACATCTCTAGTCCTGTATTCCGTAACATTATTGGGATCAGTTTTAATTGCCTCTCAGTATCGTGAATATTGCTTAGTATCAGGACAATTACCCCTCTACCCATACGATAATCCAACCCCTCAACAGCTACCCTCTAGGACATTTGCCCCTTTCGTTAATTCCCCCTCTCCAATATATTAAGACATTTTAGTTCCTCATCTGTTGTCGTCAAGGTAACTGTCTTTGAGGGTGGGGGTTATTTTCCACGATGGGTAAATAACCTACATTCTATTGCTTGAATATAGCTTAATGTCAAACAAAAATGGTAGATGACATTAATTCTTCTCGGATCTTATTATGTAGTCTTTACAGTACTTTAAGAGTGTTCAAATGGTCTTCACATGTCGGGCAAAAACATTAGAGATTTCCCTGGGGGACATATCTCTTGATAGACTAATTCTGTTAGAGACTATATAACTAGCTTTATTTCTTACCGCTTGCTCCGCGGATCCTGTTGTTCAGTCCAACAATTATAACTTTACGTATTTTATGAAACTGTAATTACTCTTATTATCCACAAATGAGGAACCGAATCAAACGCCTTCTCATAGACTCGGCTTAAAGTCGGTAGTTTTCGGTGTTTTCACTTTCGTTTTCTTCATGACGTCTGTATTTATGGGCAGTGTTAGACACAGCAAGCTCTGAACTCCTTTCTTTCTACCTTCCTGATCATCACTTACTTCATAATACATTTCGCTGTGATCCTCGATGAATATATTCAAGTAGCTCGAGTACAATTTTTATTTGTAATTCACGCATGATATGGGCCTCTCTTTTACTGCTTGCATCACCTTGTTTAGCTGCTCCTTTTGAACGTTGAAATGACAACTAGTCTGGTAGCGACGAGCGCTCTTTGCAATTTTGAATGGTTTACGAAGGATGCCCTCTAGAAAGAGGCCACCATTATGTGATTTTGATTTATGATTTTTGTATGTTTTACAGACAACTTCGCAATTTTCTGTTTGGTTAATTTGCAGCAACACTAGGTTATTTTACCACTGTTGGTATTTATTGTAATCAGGAGTGATATTTGCATAGTACTCTTTGTGTAGCTGATTTAAATAAGCATATTATTTTAGCGTTGTGTGATGCATTCAATATTCCTAAGCTCATTTGTCATCTTCTGTAGGAAGAATCTTGGTACTAGGCTGCAGTTAGTGAAAGTTGATCATGACTTAGCACATATAAGCGGACACCTTGGCAAAACTTTTATTTAGGATGATTGTTAGATGCCTTAGTATGCAAATCACCTCTTCCTACTCTACCGGTGTTTATCCAAAGAAATGTTGCCTATATTAGTTCCATACACACTGGTATATTGATGAAGCGTCTTTGCTGTTAAAACAGCAATAAATCAGAATAACTACCAGAGTACATTGTCATCACAAGAATTCTTTTCGTTCCTACAGAAGCGATTTCCTTTGTCATGCATCGTGCGTTTACAGTAAGATCGAATTGCAAGGAAACGCCTCTGAATGGTTTGAACCAGTGTTGAATCATAGAGATTATTTTTCTTACCAAAATTCCGGATTCCAGTCCTGAAATTGTTGTAATTTGTCTTACTTATGTTGTCATAAAATATATAGGGACACTGTATTCTCCTAAATTCTACATAGATATTGGAAGAGTTACTAATTAGAAAATTTCTACATTGCAAATAATTAAGTAAATTAGTACACCAAAAAGAGAACTTCGAGAAAATACTAATTTTATATTAGTTTTATCTGTATGTTGTAATTTTTTATGACGCTCAAATTTAACATCGTCTAAATTGAAAAAAGAGGCGACATTTGTGAGCGAATTAGCGTTTCTAGCGTCTTTTTAAATTAAATTATTTAAGAATTTGAAAAAGTCGCTTGCATGTGCATATCTAGCTCTCCGTAAGTGTTAAACTTCGGTTAGTGTGTCAATTTACATAAATGCAAACACACACACTCGCGCGCCTGCATGTACGTACGTATGTAGAGATATACATATACACATATTTATGTAAAACATGCGCGTACACGCATGCACGCGCCCATACACACACGCGTGTGTGTAATTATGTACGTATATGGATAGATATAGCTATAGATATATACATACACATATACATATATATATATTTATATATTTCTTCTAAAACTAATTCATTAACTGAAAATTTCCACCATTTGTTTTCTCTCGTTTTGCATGCATACAAAATATGTTTTTTTTTTTTTGTATTTTATACACTAACCAGTATATTTGACATATTTACTATATTTCATGTATCTAATCTGTATATCCGCATAATTGTTTCTTTACCTGCACAACTTTATCCCTCTTCTAGCCTTTCTTTACCTTGTGGATGTCCCCTTCCTGTTAACACATCAGAGTTTAAATTAGAATCCTTTGAACAATACTGTCTTCTATACTGAGAACCATTGGATCTCATCTATGAACTATATATGTATAATACATACATACATATATACATACATATACATACATATATATTATATATATATATATATATATATAATATATATATATATATATATATATATATATATGTGTGTGTGTGTGTGTGTATATACACTCATATATATATGGTGTAAACAGAGTTACCGGTTATAATAACCGACTAAGGGATAACGTATCTGTATGTACTATCGCTCTTCGTTACTCGTGTTATCCCCGGCTATTGGTGTGCAGACACACTATGCATGTAGAGTGCAGGTAACAACGGGATAAAGAAGAGTTTATCAAAAAACAAATACAAATAATAATAAAATGGAGAAAACCTCACGTTAACAAACACATCCATTGGACCATATTTATAGCTTATTTTTTAATACAAAGCATCACATAAGAAATCTAGTTATAACATCTTACACCCTCCCCTAAATTGAAACTCCCCTTAAATGTATTTTAGTATTCCCTCGACCATTATTGGATCACTCTTTTATCTACGAACCTTGTAGCCCCAAGATGGTAGACTAATATGCTTTTAATATATTGGTCTTCTAGAATTCTTTTCTCGGCCATGTTTTCTTTCCTTTTCCTTCTTCCCTTTGTTTATATTGGATGTTCTTGTTTTTTACTCTGATGAAGCCCCATGCCGGAATTCGAATGTCTTATGAAGATAAAGAATTTTATTTTCACAACTATTTATAGAAAGCGTTTGGTAACGGATGCGGAAGCAGCCGTAAATTTGTTATGTCACCTATTTGCTATGCCATTCTTTGTATTAAAAAGTAAGTTATAAGTATGGTCCAATCGATGTTTGTTAATCTGTGGTTTTCTCTATTGTCTAATTTTATATACATATATATATTTATATATATATATGTATATATGTAAACATATATATACATATACATACATATATATATATATATATATATATATATATATAATATATATCACCGTGACCGACCAGGCTATCAGATGTTGCTACACATCACTGGTTACAATGCGCTTCGCATTGTTTTAGCTTTCAAATGACGCCACCCCGCTGGCTAAGTGAGAGAAAGTTCTGACTAAATAGTACAGCAGGGATCGCCACCACTCCCTGTCGGAGCCGCGTGGAGCTTTAGGTGTTTTCGTTCAATAAACACTCACAACGCCCGGTCTGGGAATCGAAACCGCGATCTTACGACCGCGACTCCGCTGCCCTAACCACTGGGTCATTGCGCCTCCATATATATATGTATGTATATATATATATGTATGTATATATATATATGTATGTATATATATATATGTGTATATATATATGTATGTATATATATATGTATATATATATATATATATATATATATATATATATATGTATGTAATATATATATGTATGTATATATATTTATGTGTATATATGTATGTATATATATTTATGTATATATATATGTATGTATATATATATATATATATAAAAGAACTACTACCCAATCCAGTGAGGTATGTGTTACCTTTGTCCCTATACCTCGCCCTCCTCTTTCTCTCTCTTTCTCTCTCTCTTTCCCTCTATCTATAGTAAGCACAATCAAACACACAGACACAAACCGTTCACCTCACCACTGTCTGTTTTCTGACACCCGCCCATCCACAAACACAATCACGCACACACATACACACACACACACACACACACACACACATTAATGCTGTTATATACAGTCACACACACAGACACTCATTCACAAAAGAACATTCACCATTCATTTGAACTGCACCTTTCACCTTCCTATTCTTATGCCTCTCTTCTACTTCGTTTGAATCCTTGAACCTTTAGAACGTTCTAGAATCTTCTACATCCAACCATTTTGACGTCACTCCTTATAAAGGAATTTTTTTAAAGAGACACTCATTATCACTATCTGCTCCGTGTGAGCAGTCATCTAAAAGTTTTTTGTGCATCTTGATGTTGACATAAGTTCCTTGCTTTTCCTGATGAGAAAGTGGCATAATATACTCCTTATTCCTTAGCAATTAGGAATATGCAGCCTTCGAAACATATGTCGAAAATAAAGGAATTTTGTTAATTCGTCGTTCAACTCCATTCTTTCATATATATTTATATATATATATATATATTACGGAGATGTACTTGCATAGCAATTGAGTTGATCTGAGATCGTATGCTCAAACAAAAACAATGACAGCGTGGAAGGTGTTTATAAGGCATTTAAAATACACACAATAACCGTTAGATTCACTTCAAAATTTAAACGTAAATTATCAAAATGTTTTCGTCGCTTTGAAACTGCAACATTTTCACTGATAAAATTCCGTGTAGCACGGATTTGTGTTTGTTTGTATGTGTATATATATATATAGTCCATTGATACACCTGACGGAGGTTCTCGAATGACTCATCTGTGATGTTCATGATGAATCAAGACTTTCGGATGTATATATATATAGATATTTACCTATCTATTTTTCTGTATATTTATCTATCGAGCTACCTATCTATCTATCTATCTATCTATCTATCTATCTATCTATCTATCTATCTATCTATCTATCTATCTATCTATCTATCTATCTATCTATCTATCTATCTATCAATTTATCTATCTATTTATCTATCTATCCATGTGTGTGCCCGTCTTTCTTTGGGACTGTGTGTCTGTTTGTCTATATATCTACCTATGTTTCTCTTCATATTTCTACATTGCAAATAATTACGTAAATTAGTACAGCAAGAAGAGAACTTCGAGAAAATACTAATTTTATATTAGTTTTATCTGTATGTTGTAAGTTTTTATGACGCTCAAATTTAACATCGTCTAAATTGAAAAAAAGGCGACATTTGTGAGCGAATTATCGTTTCTAGCGTCTTTTTAAATTAAAAGAAACAGACACATACACACAGACACGCAGGCACAGACACCCAGACTCATTCACACACGCGCACACAGAGACAGAAACCCACAGATATACACACACTCATTCACGTATATTAGTAATCTTCTGTTACGTGTGCCTGAAGAGCTAAGTTCGTTTTTCGAGCCCCCGTCGTCTTAAGTTGCATGGAGCCAAAGCAAATTATCATTTTTTTACGTCGACTCACTTGTACATACGTACATACACATACACGCATATATGTTTATTGTTGACACATATACATACACAGACATGTTTAGTGTTGACAATACATACACACAGATATATGTTTATTGGTGACACATATATATACACAAACATATATATGTTTATTGTTGACACATACATACACACCCATCTATGTTTATTGTTGACACATATACATACACACAGACATATATGCTTATTGGTGACACATATATACACACAAACACACATATATATATGTTTATTATTGATACATATACATACACACACATATGTTTATTGTTGAGACACACACATTTATATACAAGTTATTACAAAATTATGTGAATGATTTTAATTTATTGATTCAAACTTGAATTTTACATCTAAAAAATAAACAAACAGAACAAAACAACTATATATAATATTTAAATATATTATGCTTCATAAAATCATTATTCATACAAACATGAGAAAGTACCATTTAAATCAATTATTTTCTTTGTTTCGGCAGTATTGAAGTCTATCATTCGAATGAGGAATATTAATATTCATGTAATCTGGATAAAATCAACACTATGTTTTGAACCATTTGCTATGTCATTTTAGATTTAGTTTTATAAAACAACAGCATATTGCATGATATCCCTCCTTTGACATCACTATATATACGTTGTTGTAATTCATCTTTGAGGTTTGTACTCCTTTTCATAATATTTCGGTGGCTCACGGAATATAGATAGAAACTTGATATTTTTGATTTGAAGTTTTTGAAGTTTCTCAGCATACATGCAAAAATAGATAGATGTATACATACATAAACATGCGTATAAACGTATATGTATGCATATATATACATACTTATATACACTTATCTATCTTTCTATATATATATATTATATATATATATATATATATATATATATATATATACTTATCGATATATTTGTATGCACATATATGTACTACATACGTATTTGTCTGTATATATGTGCATATATCTATTTATCTATCTATCTACCTATCTATCTATCTATCTATCTATCTGTATACATATAGGTATATATGTGCTAGTATGTGTGCGTGTCTGCTTTTTTTCCTGCTTGTGTGTATGTATATAGATACAGACTCATATCAGTGTAAATGTATGTACAGTGTAGTTCTAGTGATTACAAAAACCCTATTATCTGTTTGCCTGGCTTTTAGCCAAACTCGGTAGACCATTGTGCTACAATTATGAACCGTCTAATTGATAGTCATAGGTTTCCCTTCACTTATATCCCCGAGAACGTCATTGGTGTAACAATAACCTATTTTCCTGAAAATTAAGATATTTGTACAAGTAACAACTTTTTAGATGTTCTATGGAAGGAATTTCAAATAATTCATTCGTTTTTACTCAATATAATATCACATCTGGCATGTTCTTAGAAAGCAATATAATTCTGTCTCCTTAACGCTGATACAATAACCAAACTATATGAATATATATAAATGAAATTTGGTTTTACTCTCAGATCAAGTCTGAGCACGATTGACTTGCAGGTATATTGTTCTATCAGATAATCGTGATGATCCAATCAATCAATTATATAATACTTTTTGTTCATTTAGCAACATGTAATTTTGAGAGAGGACAAACTTGGTCGAACAAAGTATTAATTGGTGTGAGGTGTGTTGATATCTTCTGCCGTTCTTTCAAAGTCTACAAGCAATCGCTACAAAGTAACTTTGGTAAATGTTTTGAGTAACACTCGCACGATTTTCTCTACAAAAAAAAAAAAAACTCGGATTTTTTGCAAGGAATCATTTACCCTGATTAGGTTAGAATGTTTCAGTGCAAATTCGATGTCTTTGTTTAGTAGGATAGGAGAATAGGACTGGAATAGTACAGGTCTATATCTAGTTGAATGAATTCGTATTAAAGATTTAAGCCACTGGATAGCTTCAGTGGTGTTAGTGCAGAGGTTTAATGTAATCTTGGAAGAAAGGTGGGATAGAATTCTATCTAATATAACTTTGCTAATACTACGTGTATCAGAGCCTGTGGGGAAGATGAGGCGAATGGTATGTTGCGCGGCAAAATGTTCTTTATGGTCTTTAAATTAATATGGGGGGTGAGGGCGAGGTATGGGGATTTCAGTTCTATCTTCTAAACCGACTTTAAAGAAAAGCTCATGAGTGTTGAGTTTGATATCACTCAGCAGTTTAAGTGTCAATTTCCAGTATGTATGTGGTGGTTCGTTGTCTCTCTGTCTCTCTCAGTGTCTCTGTCTGTCTCTCTGTCGGTTTGTCTCTCCCTCTCTCTACTTATATATATGTAGATATATATTTTCTTTTAGGTGTTTCAGTCATTTTACTGCAGCCATGCTGGAGTCAAACCTGAACTGGTTTTAATCGAACAAATCAATCTCGGAACATATTCTTTCTAAGCCCAGTCATTATTTTATCGTAACTCGCAAAGTTATAGGGGCGGAAACACACCAACATAGGTTGTCAATCAATGGCGGTGGTTGGGGGAAACGCAGATACAAACGCGCAAATACACACACACATATATTTTTCAGGATTAAGTAAAGAGACAAGAAAGGTAAGTATGACATACTTGTGTGTGTGTGTATATATATATATATATATATATATATATATATATATATATATACATATACACATTTTTTAAAAGCAGCAGAAATATAACAAAAGCTGTTACTCGGAGTTTCACGTTCCCGTTCCTGGGACAGTTTGTCCGACGAACGGGAACGTGAAACCCTGTGTAAGAGCATTTCTTATATTTTTTTTGTTTTTGAATGAGGCATATTACTATTACGCTACATCTGGTATGTGAGTACCCTTTTTTCCATCTTGTTTCACATTTACGTCTTTACTACGGCATATGTATATATATATATATATATATATATATATATATATATATATATATATGCATATATATTTATTTATTTATTCATCGAAGAGCATCTCTCTCCAACTTGCTACTTCACCAAAAACTATATCGAAAACAACACCGAGTAATTACAGGTTTGTGCAGCAGCACGACCTCAGCCCTGGGTTGGACCAGTAAAATATAAAATATAAAATATATATACATACATACACATATACATACATGCATACATACATACATGCAAGCATACATACGTACATACATACATGGTGGCTGCCCCTCGTTATCGATTATGGCCATTGCACGAAGCTTAATCGATGTTGTTATCGTGCAATGCCTGTGCAAGAACTGAAAAAAGGCAGTGCACTGAGTCAATCCCACTCACTAAGCAACAGCAGCCATAATCCGAAAAGAAGAACAAGTCAACATCATCAGTAACCGCAGGTTTTATGTCGCAGTTATCCCAGTTACCTGAGTTACCTTCTCCTAGAAGGATGCCCTAACAAAGGCAAGGAGTCCTTCACTCCCAATGGTTTAATCGCGCGATCGGGTATTCAGTCCGATTATTTCTATGTCCCCGCGCATGATACAGCCTTAAGGCATTTATTGGATGGCCGTTGAGTCTCAAGAGTTCCTCCGCCCTTTGACGGATTTTGTTTTTCATCCTGCTGGGTGTCCAATAAACACCCTCCTCACCAAGGAAGCTTGGTGGGGTTGCCGGTTCAATCGCCAACAACCTGACCATGCAACAGGTTGTACTGGGTTACATGTTACCAGTAGCACTCGAAAGTGACCTGACATATACATACATACATACATACATGCATGCAAGCATACATACATACATACACACACACACACATATATATATATAGAGAGAGAGATGGAGTGCTCAGATGAGCTCCAGAGACTCTCATTATAGAAGAAACCAGGGCTCAAATGATTGAAACGTAGATTCCGATGTCTTTACAGGAGATCAATTCTACGGGGTAAAGAAGGACAGTAAAAGGGCCAAACTTGAGTGAATACGGAGGCAATTATGCGAATAAACAAATTAGACTTGTTAAATATAACAGTCTGGATATGAAATACAAAATACATATGTATACATGCAAAGCGTGAGAAAGCAAAAAGGAAGACTTCCAGACGGTGATTATTTAAGTATAAATGTATAGATATTTATATTAATAAATACAAACTACACAGAGTACGAACAACAGAGAAAATTAAAGGGGAGAAAGAAAGGTATTACAACTCTAACACTTGTTTCTGGAGGCTCGGAGATCCATGATAATGTTGGCAGATGTTGTTTATCGCAGTTTGCGGCTGTAAGGGATGCAATCAATATTGGACAAATCGAGCGTCCGTCATCAGGATACAGAACGTCATATAGTTTAAATTATAATGCAGAGAAGTTGCCTTTTAATTTTCTGTCTTATTTTTGTACTCTGGGTAAGTTAGATCTATAAATATAAATATCTATATATACTTAAATATCTATACTTAAATATTTATTGTCCGCAGGTCTTCGCTTTTTGCGTTCTCTCCTTTTGCATATATACACATATACATGTCTTGTATTTCATACCCAAATTGTTATATTTATCATGTCTAATTTCCTTGTCCGCATAATACCCTGCGCGCGCACACACACACATACACAGACAGACAGACGGACAGACACACACACACACACACACACAAACACACACACGCATTAACACACACCAAGAGCACATAAATTCCTGTAAGTAAATTTGTCTTTTTATAATCAAATATTTTTATGGCAAACAACACTCTTCGGTTGTAAAGTACGATATATATATATATATATATATATATATATATATATATATATATGTGTGTGTGTATATATATATATATACATACATACTACATACATACATACATACATACATACATACATACATACATACATACATACATACATACATACATATATATAAACAGAGAGAGACAAACCTACAGACAGGCAGACGGAGAGCGAGAAATATGGTGGAGAATGAGATGGAGGAGAAATGGCATTGATTTTTTTTCTTTTAATTCCCATTAGAAGACATTGTAAATTGTTTTAGACTTTGGGAAACTCTCCCTACACCACAGTCTCCATTTTTTATGTCTTTATAAATAATCATATTCATGCTTCGTTGACAAATCTATTTTTATGCTTCAATTAACACTCATTTAAATTATACGAAATATAATTGTGATTTTGATTTCAGGCTTACATTAGTTTTAAATTTAATTTATTGTTATTCGATTGATTTATAAAATTCTTTTAAAGGTTTATTAGAGATAAATTTCTCTTCAAATCTTGTCCATGAATAAATAATGAACTTCATTGAATAGATATCTCACAGACATTCTTATTATTCAGTAATCTCAAAATCTGCAAGCACATTTCTCTCAAATTTTTTCTCTCTTAATTGTGTCTCTGTTATTTCCGCAACAGACGGCATGACAATGAACCTGAGAATATTTTGTCAACGTTCGTATTGTTAGCTAGAGTTTTATTCATTGTCTTGTTAATACGTTTTCTCATTCTCCTTCCATTTCTGTTGCTTTGTTTTTTCAATTTAATTATTTAAAAAAATACCATTTTCATATCAGACGTTTTGACTGCAAAAATTTAAAGAATGCACTTAATACGGGGTGTGTAAAAAATATTGTCATATTATCAATCTCATTTGTAAACGTTTTAAGCTTTCTGGTCCACTACACCATATAAAATAAAAGCTATTAAGGATTTCATGGACTAATTAACATGGTCGTTCCAGCAAAATCCAAAGTTGTAAATTAATCTTAGAGGAAATTGAATGAGTCAATATCTCATGTAGTATATGTTGTTTATACTAATGTAGTCTGGTCTGATAATTTTAAGAAGCACCTTAATTCACACAATGCAAGAATAACAGTTAAAACATCCAGCTGTGGAACTGTAGGCTTCTACCAAATATCTTGAAGCTCCGGAGAAAACCATTGCTAAAGCAAACTATGCAAGGAGAGCAAGTGTACAACTGATGCAAATCAGATTTTAGAGAATTGCGTTTCTCCTACAAGGAGACGAAGGTTGAAGGTTTCTGAAATCGCCTGACGCTCATGTACGGAGGAGGTAATATTAATGAGCTAAAATTACATTTCTCCATCTGCATAACTCCGAACATACGATATTTTTCATGAGTTATGCTATGTTTAACTTAACTCATTTCGTATTCAAATGTTTTGTCGAATATGTAAGTGAATGAGAAGCAGAAAAGTGAAAGTATACAGCTACGGTGCTATTTGTTAAAGAATTTGCTGTTCAGTAACTGGTTTTAATATTTCCATAAAACTTTGCTCATCAGGAACGTGAATGATTATACTGATAGTGGGAAAAACATATCCAGAAGAGCACAAATTTTTTGCCTCAGCGGATGGATAACTAATTTCATGACATATTTTCTGACAATTGTTACAAAGCTTATAAATGCAACCAAGAATGGAGAGAAACCGAGAGCTAAGATCACAATTATGATGTATATATGTGTATAATATAACTAAATCATTTGATTAAATGAAATCTTCCGCTACAAATGTTACTTCAGAAAACATATAGTGAGTTTATATTCCTAATTTACTGATTTGCAATAGAAATTTTGCATGACATTCGGCAAGATATTGCGGCATTAAGTAAACGTTGAAGTAATCCCTGAATTCGTATCGGGTCTCAGAGAGAAATTTTGTGTAATGAATGACATGATGTTAGAAGAGTGAGCTGTAGGGAAAACAAAATGTACTGCTAAAAGTTTGGAACGCACAAGGGAGAAAATATATAAGACTGGTCTCATAACAACCTTAATTATCAATAAAGTAAAGATATTATAAGAAGCATGAGCTCTTATCATTCTCTGAACTGTAAGAGGAATGGTGCAGTGAAGGCACCAGATTTGAATATATCATTCATCATAGCCGCACGTGTTGGTATAGAAGAAACCAATAGCGGCGATGTTCCTCTCAGTAAAACCTATTACTACGCTGTCAGTCACACAGCAGTCAACAATATTTGTGCTGAAAAAGATATTGCTACAGAATGTTAAATCTTTCCTTTATTCTTTCACTCTTATATTCTTTCACTGGTTTCAGTTTTTTGACAGCGGCCATGCTGGAGTACTGCCTTCAGTCGAACAAATCTACACCAGGACTTATTCTTTGTAAACCTAGTACTTATTCTATCGGCCTTCTTTGCCGAACCGCTAAGTTACGGGGACGAATGCATCGGTTGTCAAGTGATGGTGGGGAGACAAACACAGACACACACACAAATATATACACACATATATATATACACGACGGGCTTCTTTCTGTTCCCGTCTACCAAATCCACTGCCAAGGCTGCCCGAGGCTGTAATAGAAGACACTAGCCTAAGGAGCAACGTAGTGGGACTGAACCCGGAACCATGTGGTTGGGAAGCAAGGTTCTTACCACACAGCCAGTCCCGCGTGTGCGTATTTTATATAAATGTCTATGAGTTAACAAAGCAAGGTACTTGTTTAACACAGATATTTTGATGCATAAACATTTTTCGAAAATATTCCGTTCGGATGCATCTCTGTTTTTATGGTAGAATTCTTTGCGAATGTAAGTTTCGTTCTATTAATGTACATAGATTCCAAGCACACACACAAGCACATACACTCACGCTCACACACACACACACACACACACACACACACACACACACACACACACACATATATATATATATATATATATATATATATAATATTCATGTGACCTGTTTCGGTTTCGCTTCTATAGTTTTCATTAAATACGTAGGAATATCGTACTATATAATGACGGATGTATAATTTTAGCGGAATTGTTTAGTCTATAATATCAATTCTAGAGTATTAGTTTAATTTCATTTCTCCACACAGTGAGATAAAAAAGAAAATTCATCAAGGATTAAACCACAGCATAAAATAAAAGGCAAGGGTCTTTACGTTAATTTATTATCAATTTGGGTTCAAACTTTGTAGAACACCTTAAGTTCACTCGGAACCTGACTGTCATACATTCATCAAAACGGAATGATGAATGGAACAATCAATTACGAAGGCAGTATTAACCATGCCCCCTCACCACAGAAAATGTGTGGAACTTACTATTTTAAAACATTTCTATTAGAGCCACTCTCGGAGTAAGTCAGATTTATACAAAAATATCAACCTGTGACAAATGTTATTAGTTTTGTTGAAATATATCAAAGGATGCTAACTTTGAACACTATTTAGAATGCAAGGAAAAGTGTAACTGCATTTTCTATTTTTGATGATACATAAAGTTTTATATTAGTTCAATCGAATACATATTCATACTCTTAGAAGATTTCAGAGCCATGAATTCATATTTATATTTGTTTACATATTTGTATTTGGATATCAAAGAATTTGTGATAAAATGTGTGAATTATATTTTATATAACTACCACTGAAATATCTACGAGAGTGCAATACGTCGGCTTGTTATATATAGCAAGCACAATCTGTGAAAACCCAATTCTCACAAACTTCAAAAGTAGTACGTTGTTTAATTTAGTTGGTAACACAATGTGTATAATACTTTCTACAATAGGCACAAGGCCTGAAACAGGGAGGGGGTTAGCCGATTATATCGAGCCCAGTCTTTCACTGGTACTTAATTTATCGACGCCGAAGGGATGAAAGGCAAAGTCGACCTCGGCGGAATTTGAACTCAGAACGTAGCAGCAGACGAAATACTGCTAAGCATTTCGCCCGGCGTGCTAACCTTTCTGCCAGCTCGCCGCCTTACACACAATGGGTAAAATAACAGTTGGGATGAACATTAAGTTCAATAATTCTAGTGTTAAACTTCCATTAACGGCCAATCCGTATTTTTTAATAGTACTAGTAGTGAGGTATTAAAAAGATGGTTTCTTGGTTGTAAAACTGGATTTCGGTATTTAGTTGCAATAGTAAATATTAAAAATGACCTTTATAACACCGCTCTATTGCCAAATCCGATGTCATCTGTAGCGAGATTAAAAATCTACTTTGAGATATCTATTTTTAACGATATGGCACAATGAGGTCATTCGACTTTATCCTCCATCGTTTCGTATTCAATAGAGCTCTCCAGGTCTAGCGTTAATTTAAGCAACTGTATTCTGCTATAGCTGTGTAGAACGTTGGGAATTAGTAAGTTTTCAACAACAAGAAAAAGAGAAAAAGATCATGGTTCCGGGTTCATTTGGCTGAGCATCACCTGAGTTAAATGTATTGTGTGGTAATCTTGGGGATATTTTTATTTGAGAAACATATGAATCAAAACTAAATGGAAAGAGAGCGTCTCATCGCATCACGAAATTTCGCAAGAGTTCACATCTGAATCTCTTTTAAATGGTCAACTATAGGCTTATAAATGGAAGACAATATTGGATAAATCTTTGTACAAAAGAACACACAAATCTTTGCTGAGAAGCCCTTAGTCACACAAACATTGTATGAGATTCACATCGGACTAAACAGTAACAATGAATATAACATATGCAGTGCCCATTTACAAATTGATATTGGAATATTTCTTTGGGTTTCGAAGGCAGTGGTCTCGTAGAAACAATAAAAGTTCGGGCAAAAATGATTGGTATTGTTTGGTTCTTCTATATTCTGATTTCTAAACAATCAACTACGAAGCGAGGAAATAAATTTAATTCAGGAAATCGATTATATTGAATATGTTCTTCCAAATTTATGCCTTTTCATGTCATTACTTATTCAATATATTCTGTGTATCTTAGGTCTTGTTTTTTTTCCTGATGTATACAATTATTAAGCATAAACATTGGCAAAACTGAAACAGTTGTGGCTTACAATTGTTACTGGAGACATGGAGAATCAATTAACTATTCATAGCATTTCAATAATTCTCTGTTCCCTCAGGAATAATGAGAATAAATGAAACATATTCCCAAAGTTATGGGGAACCTTCGTCTAATATGAATTTAAAATATATTGTAATTTTGTGAAATAATTTCCAGTATTATTCTATATATCATTGTTCTGGATCAAGACAATGTTATAGCTGATTACATCTATTATGCAGATTGTATAGATCACAATAGTCAATAATATCAATTGTGTAAAATGTGTATACTTTTCAATAAAGTTTACAAGGTTATCAAGTTTGAAATCTTATCAACGTAATCCATTTAGTGCAATCCCCGATAACCTTTTTTCCGTAACTTTTTCCATCTTATATGCACATTTATATATATATATATATATATATATATATATATATATATATATGCACATATCAATGTCTAAACACAACATATACACCCGAGTGTTCGTAGAGTAACGTAGTTGATATTCAAGTGAATAATCGTACAGTTAAAATCTCCACTTGGTCCTCTCTTCATTGTTTGGCGCGCGGGAGAGAATTAGTTCCGAATCAATACAAGCATGGCGATAAGTATTGGGTAGACACACGAAACGCTGTCGAACGCTAAGAACTACTCTTTAGTGCAGTGTGTATTGTTTTTGGATGATGCAGTCTACATCTCTAATCTGAGTACAAGCAGTGAATCACGGATTTTTATTTCTTGTTTCGTTTACCATTTTCCTAGACTAAATGAATGCTGATTTTTCCACTCTTTAATAAACTCTACAAAGAAAACAAACCGAAAACTGATGTGTTTTTTTTTCTTTTCAATCTTTAGAAAGCGCTAACAGAAGAATTAGCGGCAACTATCATTCTAATCCCAAGAAAGCACATTAATGTAAATTGGAAATTCCGTCTCTGCGAGTTGCATTGTTAGTGAAATAGTTGTTTATGTTTTTTTTTTCTGAATCAGGGCAAGTTTTTCTGTGGATACTTGCAGTGATTTAGAGCAAAGAAGTATTATATCTGTCTGGTGCTTTCTTACACTTTAGAACAAACAAATAGAAATATTGCTCACTTCACACGAAATAGGACTTATCACTGAATAGAAACCCGTACCTGATGCGTTGTAGTTCCAGTTGCAAGACCTTTATTTTCAATTAACAATACTGCCTTCAGTTTCGTATAGCTTTTAATTCCTTGGGTAGATCTGCCTCTTTGGCATTTCGCCTGCGTTCAACAAACCGTTATGATTTCTTCAGAAGTTGGTATTTCAAGAACAATTCATGTTTATCTTTCGATTATCAGTTTTCTTTTGTAACAAATGACAGATGTTATTGATGTGCATTCGAGCTAATTAATTGGTATTTCAACATTATTGATTACACGGCCATAAACATTATTTGTCGGCTTTAGGACTACCAATTCAGTTGCCAACATATGAATTTGCAGCTAGGTGTCATAATAGGGAACCCATCAAAATAACAATACAATATCGCCATACGTCTCTAGGGTTTAGCAGTGAAAAGATCTGTGTATAATATTAGTCAAAATTTAGCATCAAAACATGGTATCGCAACAGCAATTAAAAGAACAGTATCGGTCATTGAAAAATCAGTAAAGAAGAACGACTTTTAATAGTCTTTGTTAAGGAAATGAACTATACTTGTCTCTTCGATAATATGGGGGGGGGGGCTTGTTTGTTTGAACTGTATAGAAGCAGGTAGATGGGAGGTCTTTATATATTTGCACTTCCATTAGAAGTTTCGATAACATTACAAAACCAAAATTTATTATAAGATTCATGTCTTCAACTCGCAAAGTAACTTTTGTAGTTTCTTGAAATTTCCTTTCAATCCAGGCTCTTAAGTAGACGAAACAAAACGCACTTAATTCTATGTTCATGTATCAAGATGCGTCTAGTGAAGTATTTCGAAAAACTTTGATTAAAAATTATTTTTACCGCACTTACACAAGCATGTCAACCACGAAATCTCGCTTGTAAAATCACCCATTTTCGGAACAATAATGCATCTTCAAACCGATGAACATTACAAGTAAGAATAGTGATGCATTATTATATAAAAGAATATATATATATAATATATAATATATATATATATATATACATAGAAAAGCAGGAAAAACAGAGACAAAAGTCAAGCGGACATACACAATGATTATATTAGATTGACATTCACAGAAATTTTATGATGGAAAATGTGGGGGCGCAGCGTTTCGCCAGAAAGTAAAGGGAAGGAAAGCTCCATATAGAAGGAAGTAACAGCCGCAGAGAAGCAATGTGTTATTATATATATATATATATATATATATTATATATATATATATATATAAAACAACACATTGTTACTTGTGAATGGTTAAAGTCTATTCTGCAGTCCGATTTTGGTATATGTCTTAACCGGGAGGGTGTAGAGATACCAGTTTTAACCGAGAAGACATGTAGATGTGAAGAATTACTTATGGTAGATATAAACCTGGAGAGCTCCATCAGGAAAGAATTGGTTGTATTAGAGGAATTGATCGTTTTTCAAAGTGTAGGGTTAAGGGGTAGCTTTCTGGGTATTTTATATAAATCTAAATCTAAAAATAGTTATATGATTATACATATATATATATATATATATATATATATATATATAATATAATATATATATAATATATATATATATATATATATATATATATATATATATATATATATATAATTGTGTATACGCATACATATTTCACACACACACATACACACACACACACACACCACAAATATTATTCTTCAACATGCTTATTGTTGTATAAGAATAATAAATTTGTACTCTACCAAAGTATAGAGTAAACCTTCAGATTAATGCAGAATTGTGTTATTTAATTGAACATAAAAACAGATTTATTTATCTATATATCTATCTACCTATCTATCTATCTATCTATCTATCTATCTATCTATCTATCTATCTATCTATCTATCTATCTATCTATCTATCTATCTTTCTATCTACCTAGTTATCTATCTATCTATCTATCTATCTATCTATCTATCTATCTATCTATCTATCTACACACACACACACACATACATAGTCAAATACACATACACACACATATACATTTAGTTTTTTTCATTATTACTTATATATTCTTAGTCGTTGTTTGAAATTTCTTCGGAGAAAATACATTTTCAGTATCCATATTCCATACATCTGCGTTACTAACTGGCAAATATTCAAGTATTTAACATTTAACGCAGTTACATGTTTAAGTATTTATGAAGGAGGTCAGTGTCGACAGTGAAACAGCATTTCATTTATATACAGCTTCATTAGAACCTTTATATTCATTTTAATATGCGAGGGATTAGATAAATAAATATACGAAATAAAAGTTGTTGCCAAAAGCACTAATCTGATAAATATATGAAGCAAAACGTAGGAGCATACAGACCCAAACATAGTGTAACAAATACATCATACATACACGCACCCATCCACACACACACACACACACACACACACACACACACACACACACACATAGTGTCAGTGCGTGTGTGAGTGTGTACATATATATAATGCATAAATGAACTTGGACACTGACTACAGAATAGGTGAATATATTGTCAAGTTACTTTTAGAACTAATTTGAAAACGTGTTACTTAGAAGATAATCTAGGATTAATTATTTACAATTAGGAAGCCAAATTAGAAACCCAAATATGAATAACAAAAACTGCTAGTGTCCACTGTCGATTCTAATGTCCCAAAATAAAAGTTATAAATTCTGAGTTTTAAGACAACGCCTGTTTTCTTGGACCTTCTATCATAACACTGTATAGCTCAACATACGTATATCAAATCAACACTAATGATCTGTATAGGAACTTCACAAAATATATCTGTGTAGGAAACAATTTAATATAAAATTAATAAGATATCTCTATCCAGGTTGTTCCGCAGGACACCCAGGACTGCTTCCACACGATTTATCCATACATCTCAATATTCCATAACGGTCCTTAGTTCCTGTACCCCTTCTATTCCGGTATCCTTCAGCAAGTTGTCGATATAGGTCATCTTCCTCCTTCCTCTCCTGGTTCTTCCTTCCGTTGGTTGCAATTTCATCGATGTGTCAGATACAATGTCCAGCTAGCCTCATCCTTCTAGGATGTATCTTCAATGTTACTTTTGGTAGTCTCTGGTATATTGTTGTATGAGTGCCATTCTAAGTATCCTCCTATAACAACCGTCCAACTGCTTCTTAAATGCTCTAGTGAGCGTCCATGTTTCAGCGCCGTATAGAAGAAAAGACTCCACTGTTACCAGAAACATATGTCGTCACTGAAATACCAGAACAACAGTTTTCTATAGAATGCGATGTTTTTAATTCTCATTTGGCCGATGTTGATGTTAGCCATACGTTCCAAAAGGAGATCAACAAGAATGGCCAGTTTCTTCTGGACCATGGAGCGGAATGTAATCTTCGCATCACTCTGTTCGAGAAAAAGAAAGGAAATCAATGGATATTTATCTTCAACATGAATGGTAGCAAGTCGCAAACTGATTACATACAGATTAATAAGAAATGGAAGGATTCTGTATACAATCTAGAAGCATATAACAGCTTTAGCAGCTTAGGCGGGGGAACTATCTCTTAGAAACAGCCGAACTACGTCTTAGTCTACGTACAAGTAAAACTCCTACAAGAAAAAGAAAAGTGCTACGATATGTCTGCATTGCGAAATACAGAACTTCAACAGCTTTGTATGGTTACAGTGCGTATCAGATTTGCCGAACTATCCAACAACAAGGATACTATTACAGAGCAATATGGGAACTTTGTGCAATCAAATGTAGAAGCGGCAGTAAAACTGATACCGACAAGAAAGAGGATGAATCGAAGAAAGCTGATGATGCTAGGGTAGAAAAAGCAGGCAGTGAAGTAGAAGACACATTCAGAAACTATCAAAAAGCTGCCAACAACGATACTAAACAAATTTACAAAGAAAGAGGGTCTATAACAGGTGTACAAAGAGATTCAAGAAGAAGAACTGTATGAAATGATCTCCCAGGTCGAAAATGCAGACACAAAGAGTAAGCACGGAGAAAGTTGGAGATTGATTAACTCCTTCACCTGTCGCAAAGCTGCAAAGCAGGGAATCATCAAAGGGAAATCAAAGGACGAGTGAATCAAGAAGTGATATACTCATTTCTACAACTTCCTTGAGAAGGATCCAGAAGTTGACAGTGAAATAATAAAGGAATTAGCAAAGATACTTGACGGTTTGGAAATCGAGGGTAGAGACTTCACAAAACAAGAAATAGAAAGAGCTACAGGTAACCTGAAAGAAGGAAAATAAACTGGTTCTGACAATATCTCACCAGAAGTACTAAAAAGATGTGCAAACAAACTACTAAATGACAATGTGAAGCCAGAACACTGGTCAAAGAGAGACTTGTTACCGCTGCTCAAAACTGGAGACATAAGTGATGCTGAGAATTACAGAGGGATTGGTCTCTCATCCATTGTCGCAAAATGGTCAACAATGTGATACTTAACCGAATACGACCTAAGATAGACAAACAATTGCGACCAAATCAAAATGGATTCAGATCCAGGAAAAGCAACAACATCTCACATTGTTGCACTTAGAAGACTGATAGGGGGAGTTAAGGGCCATAACACGAAAGCTATCATTATCTATGTAGACTTTAAAAGGGTTTTTGATTCAGTACAAAGAGGAATGATGATGATACTTAAAGCATATGATATTCCACCAAGAATTCTGAGAATAATAAGTAAGGTGTATGGGAATACCAGAGCGAATGCAATCACTTCTGATGGAGAGACGGAATACTTTGAAATCAAAGTCGGAGTATTACATGGCGACACGCTAGCACCTCATCTATTCGCCATCGTTCTGGACTATCTAATGCGTAGAACGTACAAGAGCAAGGAAAAGAGTGAAGATTCAAATTGCATAGGCAAAGTCCTAGACGGCATCAATCAGTAACAATGACTGACGTAGACTATGCTGATGACTTGGCATTTCTAGCGGGAGAGGACAGATCAGGCAGAGGAGGTGCTAAGCAAATTAGAGCAGAAATCAGGGAAGGTCGGATTGTACTGTAACGCAAGGTAACCAGGGCTGCAAGTATTCAATCAGGAAACACCTGTGTCAGAGAAAGTGAGAGATTGTAAGTTGCTCAAGGTAGCTGAAAATTCCAAATACCTTGGCGCGTGGACACAAAGTACTGAAAAAGACATCATAGCAACAAAATCTCTTGCCCGGAGGGCATGCCATAAATTGAGAAAGGTATGGAGTTCAAAGTTAGCAAGGAAATTTAATAAAAACAGGCAGCAATACATAACAGATGGCACCTTATAGACTAGTCTCTGAAAATACAGAAATTGTTATGATTTGTGTATTTCACTGTAGCAAAGATAATGCTAGTAACTCCTACGAAGTATATGGAAATAATCTTTGGCACTATTGATTAAACTGGAACAAATGTATTTATGGTATCCACAAATATATGCATATTCATATATTCCGGGTGCAAGTACCATATATAGGCATCATTGAAATTTTATAGAACAAGATTCCTGAAACAAACACACTTTAAGGAATCTTAATGTACGTCACTTTGGTGACATCAGAAGAATCTACATGTAACCATCTTATGTTCGGTTTTAATCGAAGTTTATTCTCCTAAGAACCAAACAGTTCGTAGCCTTGAGCATTTTAAAACTGTTTTGACAAACTTTTTTTCGCGTCAAACGGTTTTCCCGAGTCTTTGCAACATTAATCCGTCTCTCTTTAGTGCGTACGACATGTATTTAGCACTCTAGTATTCCACAGGACTGATTGAAACCCGATGGCTTCTTTGGCGATAGCTTCGAATACTTGTAAGATGCATTAATCCAGAAGTTCTAACTGCCGAGAAACAATGATGACATTGCACGTCCCAAACACTCTTGTGCTAATGAATTGAGTGTGGTATGAACCCACATTCGTCATATTGGAGAAGATTTCTCATGTAGCGTAATGCAATAACATCTAACTTCATCCCATTCGGATCTGCCGCAATGTATGTACAGTAATTATACAAGATACCGTTGTGTCGCCCGCCGTTCACAATGACGATTTATTATTATTATTATTATTATTATTATTATTATTATTGTTATTATTATTGTTATTATTATTATTATTATCATTATTATTTTTATTATTGATGTTGTTATTATTATTATTATTATTGTTATTGTCATTGTTATTGTTATTATTATTATTATTATTATTATTATTATTATTATTATATTATTATTAATATTATTATTATTATTTTCTGTTTACTTCTCAGAGCCCTTGACTTCACTTGCCCCGGATAATTCTATGAGGGGGGGCAGTGATCTCACGAGGTCTCTTGCAAGAATACTCAACGTTCAAGTACTATCTCAAAATCAAAATAGAGTAGCTTTCTGAGCATGTTCTACATTTCTTCAAGGATTTTTATCAGATCTGATTGTCCCAGCAACAACAGGGCTGACAGTTACTTGCTTCACTGCCCACATTCGTGCAATTTCAATTCTTAGTGTCTTGTATTTTTCAATCTATTCTACATCTTAGTCATCCACTCGTACATCTCCAGGCATGGCAATGTCGAAAATAGTGATTTTGCTCAACTACACACATGCCTGGTCATCGGCATCAGTCACTGAGTGACACAGGATACTAAAATCCCACAGAATACTCAGTATTCTCGCTGATGCCTTCTGGTTTATGCTCATACCATTTCATGTCCTCTCAAGACACTACTTCCTACACAAACTCCAGTAAAACATTCTTAGCTATAATATTATGGCTTCTTTTGTCTTCTTTTTGAGTCGATTTGCTACACTCACTCGTAATATTTGAAACTGCTACCAAACATCACTACTCTTACTTATTTCGAATTTGGTGAAACAAGTTCTCAGAGCTTCTTCCTGAACGCTGTATTTTAATACCTCTGAATAATTTCCAATCACTTTTCCTTACCCATCTGCCTTCCACTACTCAGGGTTATTGCCCATGCATCAGTTTTATTTTCTATTTGTCCAATCTTTGACATCCATCTTGTTTTTTAATGTTTTTGAGTGTGTAAACATTTCAAGAGATAATTGAAGGATAATTTTACAATCACATAACATTTTATAATGTTACTAAAACTTAATTGGTCTCTTAATTTCAACAAATATAAAATGAGGTCAATACAATTCGAATTTCTCACATTTCCGAAAAATCCAACCTAATTACTAAATAATAAATTTTTAAATAAACCTATCATCTGATAGAGAAAAACATGCATATATTACCTTGCACGCATTTCCCTACATGAACCAGCATCAAAATTTATGAATAATAATCTCATGAAAATACTTCACAAAATTGTTTTAACTAAAGACACACAAACACGCACACACACAGAGACACACACACGTTTATTAATTCATCACATGACTGCCATATAGTCATTCAAATATACATATAATCACGAATGAACAGAAACGCGTGTCTATATACACATACGTCCATGTATATATACACACACGCATACGTATTTTAATCTAGACATCTCCAGTCTTACCTTAGGGAAAGATTTGCAACAGGAAAAACTGATTCTATAACTTGTCCACATTGGGTAAAATCATATAAATTATATATATATATATATATATATATATATATATATATATATATATATATATATATATATATATATATATATATATATATATATATATATATATTGATTTTGCTACGATTCGTGTGATAGAGTTTACTCTATTTATCACTCATAGATTTAGATTTATAGAAATGACATTTCTAAGAGGATGAAATCAGAGACAAGATATATATATAGAAGACATCATTCTTAAGCTATATTATTTTAACTTTAGATATGATATTTGCCTGAGTCGAAATTTAATGTTGTATTAGTGAATGGAACTACTACAAATGTCTCTTTATTTGCATAATCATAGAAGACTTTTGTTAGGTTAGAACAAAGCCGAACGTAGAATACAAAGAGTCTACTAAAATTGAATGGGGCAGCTTACAGAAGAAAGGGAAATCTGGTTTCAAAATCGTGACGCATTATTTGATATGTAAGCGACATCTCTAACACAATACATGATTGGATACTTCATCTTTATATTTCAAATATTTGCTTTTCCTTTAAATCTCCCTCTATGTGCATGCACACACACACACACACACACACACACACACACGCACACGCACACGCACACGCACACACACACACACACACACACACACACATTGATGTTGTGACGTCGAATTATGAAAACAATTCAATGTTAAACTGAAGACGATGGCGGCGAGCTGGCAGAATCGTTATCACGCCGGGCGAAATGCGTAGCCGTATTTTGTCTGCCGTTACGTTCTGAGTTCAAATTCCGCCGAGGTCGATTTTGCCTTTCATCCTTTCGGGGTGGATAAATTAAGTACCAGTTACGCACTGGAGTCGATATAACCGGCGTAATCAGTTTGTCTGTCCTTGTTTGTCCCCTCTGCGTTTAGCCCCTTGTGGGTAGTAAAGAAATAGTTATTTCGCCTAACTTTAAAGGCGGCGAGCTGGCAGAATCGTTAGCGCGCCGGGCGAAATGCATAGATTTATTATGTCTGCCGCTACGTACTGAGTCCAAATTCCGGCGAGGTCGACTTTGCCTTTCATCCTTTCGGGTCGATTAAATTAAGTTCCAGTTACGCACTGGGGTCGATATAATCGACTTGATCCATTTGTCTGTCCTTGTTTGTCCTCTCTGTGTTTAGCCCCTTTAGAGTAGTAAAGAAATAAGTATTTCGTCTGCCGCTGCGTTCTGAGTACTAATTCCGCCGAGGTCGACTTTGCCTTACATCCTTTCGGGGTCGATCAACTAAGTACCAGTTACGCACTGGGATCGATGTAATCGACTTAATCCGTTTGTCTGTCCTTGTTTGTCCTCTCTGTTTTAGCCCCTTGTGCTTAGTAAAGAAATAGGTATTTTACTCGTCTTTACAATCTGTGTTCAAATTCCAGCGGTCGACTTTGCCTTTCATCATTCGGGGTCAATAAAATAGTATAAAGCATTGTTATTTTCAGGAAAGGCAGCGAGCTGGCAGAGCCGTTAGCTTTCTGGGTAAACTACGTAGCGGCAGTTCGTCTGTCGTTACATTCCGGGTTCAAAATTCACCGCAGTCAATTTTGCCTTTCATTATTTTTGGGGGTCGATAAAATAAGTACCAGGCGAATGCTGGAGTCGATGCTTAGCGGTATTTCGGCTATCTTGATGTACTGGGGTTGATGTAATCGCCGGTGCCCCCCTCCCCCGAAATCGCTAGCCTTGTGCAAATATTTGAAACTAATATTGAACTGTAAATAAAGTAGTGAACTGGCAGAAACTTTAGCACATCAGTCAAAATACTTAGCAGCATTTCGCATGCATTCACGACATTTCGAGCATTCAACAACAATATGAGACTTCATATAGAGTTGCTCCCATAAATTCTGAAATGAAATTTTGGATTTATGGAGGGTCGAAGCTGGAAACAAAAAAAGGACAGTAGAGATATATAAGGAAACCGAACGAAAACAAACATGGAGAGTCGTTACAACAGAACGAGAGGAAAATATTGAATGTTGTGAGAGACATTTTTTGAAAAGAGAAACGATAGAAGAGAGAGAAAAAAAACACATCCGTTCTTTTAAACGTCCGTGCAGGAAAAGACAGAGGGTCATGTGAGGAAAAGAAATATGGTCGATGATCACGTGTAAGCAACGAGAGAGAGAGAGAGACAGAGATAGAAAGAGAAACAGGAGGAGAGACTGTGGGAGGTAGAAAACGGTGAAGAAGAGATGGGAGGAAAAGGGATTTAGAGAAGGATGGAGGAAGAAAACAATATAGAGTAAAGAGTCGCATCAAATTGGTGACGTCCTTTATCAAATATATATATATATATGTGCAGTGAAACATAGGCTGTGACTGGTAAGCACATGAGTAGGCTTGAAAGAAATGAAGTTAGTATGCACCTCTGGATGAGTATTGTCAGTTTGCATGCGCGACAGAGTGTAAGTGAGAAAAGTTGGACATAAGAAGCATCATGTTTGGTGTGCAAGAAAGACGAATGGAATGGTATGGTCATGTGATGAGTATGGATGTGGAGAGCAGTGTATCATATCCTAACAATGAAGCAAACCTGTGGAAGCGGTAGACCCAAGACGACATTTGATGAGGTCGGAAGCACGACCTTCGAACGTTGGGCCTCACAGAGGCAATGACAAGTGACCGAGACCTTTGCAGATATATTGTACTTCAGAAGACCTGTCGAGCCAAGGGATATTGCAGTTGTAGCCGATGCCAATGTTGCACAACTGACTCCTTTAAACTCCCTTCAATCATTAGGCGACATGGCGTGCTTTTGAAGACTTATTGAACAGAGTGAAATCGTAGTAGTTTCCGATAACAGTGCCGCCTGACTGTCAACCGTTACGGTGGGGCGTAAAAAACACCATTCGAGTGTGACCGATGCCAGTGTCGCCCGACTGGCATCCATACAGGTGACACGTATAAAGCACAATTCGACCGTGGCCTATGCCAGTGCCGCCTGACTGGCACCCGTGCCGGTAGCATGCAGAAGTACAGTTCGAGCGTGGCCGATGTCAGTGCTTCCTAACTGACTCTCGTGCCGTTGGCACGTGGAAAGTACTAGAAAGGGCATTCAGTTGTAGAAACCTTGCCAGATTAGACTCTAGCCTGGTGCAGCCTCCCGGCTTGCGAGTTCTGTCAAACCATCCAAATCATGCCAGTATGCAAAGCAGCCGTTATACGAAGATGACGGTGATGATGATATATGTACCTCATAAAGTCATAACATCAGACATCATCAACAGAGCCTGCATAGCCGACGAAAGCATTACATATGTAATAACATTCACACCAGCCGAGTTGCCATCATCATGATGTTGTCCGACTCATTCTCTTCGTATTTTATGTTGCTTCTGGCGGTTCGATGCTATAATCTGTGAATAAAAGTATTTCTTTATATTACTGATTTTATGTCGAACGAAACACTTGTAAGAAAGTAATAGATAAATATAATAATATATCGATAAACGAGTATTCTATTCACGCATAAACGTACACACACACATTTATGTATGTATGTATGTATGTATGTATGTATGTATGTATGTATGTATGTATGTATGTATGTATCTATCTATCTTTATATCTATCTATCCATATGTCTGTCTGTCTGTCTGACTGTCTATCTGTCTGTATGTAGGTATATCTCTGTTAGTCTACCTCTCTCTTTCTCTCTCTCTCTCTCTGTATATATATATATATATATATATATAAATATAAAAGGTTTCATAAATAATAACTACTAATTAATCAATAATGTATTCAACTTTGTTGTTTACAACTTCTTCTCAACGTTCAGCAAGATCTTCAATACCTTGTTGGTAGATATCACCCGATTTCGACTCGAAAAATTGATCCAACCAAGCTCTTAATTCTGCATCAGTATTGAACGAGAACTCGCTGCACAGCATTTGAAAGAGATCGAAAGAGGTGAAATCCGTTGGAGCCAAATCAGCAGAGTACGGTGGGTGTGACAGCGCTTCCCAGCCATGCGTTTGAATGGCTTCCTTGGTAATATTGGCGATATGAGGGCGGGCGTTGTCGTGCAGCAGAACTACATGCTGCCGATTAGGTCTTTTCTCTTGAATAGCCGTGTTAAGTTCTTCCATCTGTTGAACATAGAGTTCCGGGTTGACCATTTGGTTCCGTTCAAGCAATTCCTAATGGATAATCCCTTCCCAGTCCCACCATACGCACAACATCGTTTTACGCGGATGAAGATATTGTTTCACGCGCGGTGTCGCTTGTTTACCGAGGCTAAGCCATTCCTTACGCTGCTTCATATTCATATACAGACACCATTGTTCGTCGCCAGTAACGATTCGGTAAAGAAATCGTTGCTTGTGTCCATGAGTTGAGCGGTGATGAGCAAACAAACCAGCGGAGATTGTGGCTCGTTGATTTTTATTGTTGTCACTTTAAGCATGCGGAACACATGCTCGTTACTTCTGAATCTTTCCCATCGAGTGAAGATTCTTCTCTATAGCAGTTTGGGAGCATTCCATTTTCTCTGTCAGTTCCCTTGTTTGGCGAGAATGTTCGTGCAAAAGTTTGTTTAATCGCTCTTCATCGAACTCAACTGGACAGCCAGAACGAGGTGTGTCTTTGAGGTCGAAATTTCCGGTTTTGAACTTGGCATACCAATCATGAGTAGTTTTTTCAACTATGTCACCCTCTCCGTATACAGCACAAATGTCGTGAGCAGATTTTGCGGTCTGAGAACCTTCATTAAAAGCAAAAAGAACGAGGTGTCGAAAATGCTCTCGTTTTTCTTAACGACACTCCATTTTAATGATCTGAAAATAAACAAAAATTAACTAAAATTAACCAGAAAACAAAAACAAAATAAATTGCAAAATGAATCAAAATTTAGAATTCTTGAAAGACATAGATTCCAAAATTTAAAAACGCAATAAATTCCAAAATTAAAAAAACCGGGGGAACTTACTTGCCAACCCAATATATATAATTCAGCTGCCATATTGACGGAATTATACATTGACTGTATAAAGCTACAAATATTGTCAGTCCGTTCAGGATTGCCCCTCTGAGGTACATCTGATCGACAAGTGTCAACAAATTCGAAACATCAATTTCTCTGACTCCCGAGACACTGAACGAAGGGGGTGTTTTCACATAAGTTAGACTTGTTTTACCGTAAGAGAGACCTTCTTCTCCACGGTAACTGGAGTGTATTTGCCTTTAGTAGTTGAAATATGTGACAACTAACCTAAATCTGTATAATCTTTGTTTCAGAAAATAATAATGTCTGACCATCTCCTTCCTCAATAAATGAAGAGACATGCTGTTATTGCGTTTATAAAGGCTGAATATAGTGATTTAGAAATATCGCGAGTTTTAAAAGTTGCCAGATCTTTCGTCTACAAAGTTTGTAAGGAGCTAGAGACCGAGGATGGAAACGTATCACTAGTATCAGAGTATAAATGGTATTGTAACCCCCTGAAATTATCAAAACACCTGAATTTATCCAGCAAGCTTAACATACCATTGATTACAATCCCAGAAAACCCATAAGATTATTTTCAAAAGGTCTCCATGTGTCAAAAGGAACAGTCAGAAATGTTGTCCATGAAGACATCAGATATAAGTCTTATATGATGAGGAAATGTCAATATGTCCTAAAAAGCAAAAGAAAATCTAAAATGCTCTTAAACTAACTGAAAAATCCAGCAGAAGATTTCATTTCGTTTTTCTTAAACGAGAAAAATTTCCACCTAGATCAAAAGGTTAACAAAAGAAATGACAGATGGTTATGTACAGACCCTTCTGACGTTCCAAGTGTTATGCATATAAACGTTCCTGCAGCTGTCATAGATTTAGGGGTTGTCACCAATGAAGGACATGTGATACCGCCTTACTTCTTTCCTCAAGGCCTTAGAGTTAAATCTGCTGCCTACATTGACGTCCTGCAAGTAATTGTCAAACCCTGGATAGACAGTGCATGCAATGGAAGGTCGTATGTGTTTCAATTACTCTGTGCTATCACACGTGGCTCTAAAACACAGGAATGGATGGCTGAAATTTTTCATGATCACATAACGCCTAACATTTAGTTTCCTAATTCCCCAGGTCTCAATCCATTAGGCTATTACATGGGAGCGTTTTTTAGAAAGAGGTCAATGAACACGCCCATAACACCAAATATACTATGAAAGCTGCCATAGTCAGAATAATGGTCACAATGAACCAAGGCAACTTGATTCGAGAATTTAAATGATTGAGATCTCATATAGAAGCAGTCGTTGAAGCTGAAGGTAGTGTTATTGAATAACATTATAGAAAAGAAGGTTTACTTTCATCGTCACAGCATTCTTTCAAAAAGTTATTATCTGTTATTATATAGATGTTTTTTATTAACATAAGCTCTCTTCATATATCTTACGCACCCTGTATATATATATATATATATATATATATATATATAATATATATATATTATATATATATATATATATGGGGAGGGGCGTTTGTGTGTGCATCAAGATCAGCAATCTCGTAGGTTAGGTAAGTGGATCAGATCGACTCTAATAGTTAAATGTGCTTATTTCTTTCCACCCCGTAGTTGACCTCGGTGGACCACGGTGGAATTTGGACTCAGAACATAAACTCGGAGGAAATGTTGCTACGCATTTTACCCTGCATGGTACAACAAGGTAAAATATTAGAGTGCTTCATTGTGCTTGTGTTAAGATTGCGAAACAATTCGGTCACTCCCATTGCCAAAACGAAAAGAGACCATAACTTCACGTGATGGATCGTTTCATGTTTGTTTTGCCACTCCCTAGATGAAGGGAGAATGATTAGGCTTCCTGCGACGCGAAGTACCTCTTCTATTAAGGAATTAGAATACCATATTAGTATTTACCCCAAATTGCATATTTGTACGTTCGAAGTAATTTCATTAATTAAACGATAAAATATTTATTAGATCAGTTTGTTGTTGATTTCGAATGATTTCTCTCAGCTGGTTTCGTGGGTAGGCCAAAATACTCACCCCACGTCGCAGGGTTTCCCGTGTACACCTGATTGGACTGGAGCAACAAGAAAGGATGTTATTTACTTAAAAACAAAACGGTCTTCCAGACTGGGAATCAAAACCCATATTTTACGAATATGGGTGCAACACCCTAACCACCAGGCCACCATAACCACCATAAACTCACGCGCGCACACACACACATACACATAAAAACGCGCACATACATAACGCATACACACACACATCGACGGATCCCCACTTAGTACCTATTGCTTAGGAGGAGCAGAAGCACAGTTATGAACTGATAAAGAAATGGATATACATACCAAACGTACATACTGATATATATATATATATATATATATATATATATATATATATATATATATATAGGCACAGGAGTGGCTGTGTGGTAAGTAGCTTGCTTATGAACCACATGGTTCCGGGTTCAATCCCACTGCGTGGCATCTTGGGCAAGTGTCTTCTGCTATAGCCCCGGGCCGACCAATGCCTTGTGAGTGGATTTGGTAGACGGAAACTGAAAGAAGCCTGTTGTATATATGTATGTGTGTGTGTCTGTGTGTCTGTGTTTGTACCCTAGCATTTCTTGACACCGATGCTGGTGTGTTTACGTCCCCGTCACTTAGCGGTTCGGCAAAAAGAGACCGATAGAATAAGTACTGGGATTACAAAAAGAATAAGTCCCGGGGTGGAGTTGCTCGACTAAAGGCGGTGCTCCAGCATGGCCGCAGTCAAATGACTGAAACAAGTAAAAGAGTAAAAGAGTAAGAGTATATATATATATATATATATTATATATATATATATATATATATATATATATATATATATAGGCACAGGAGTGGCTGTGTGGTAAGTAGCTTGCTTATGAACCACATGGTTCCGGGTTCAATCCCACTGCGTGGCATCTTGGGCAAGTGTCTTCTGCTATAGCCCCGGGCCGACCAATGCCTTGTGAGTGGATTTGGTAGACGGAAACTGAAAGAAGCCTGTTGTATATATGTATGTGTGTGTGTCTGTGTGTCTGTGTTTGTACCCTAGCATTTCTTGACAACCGATGCTGGTGTGTTTACGTCCCCGTCACTTAGCGGTTCGGCAAAAAGAGACCGATAGAATAAGTACTGGGATTACAAAAAGAATAAGTCCCGGGGTGGAGTTGCTCGACTAAAGGCGGTGCTCCAGCATGGCCGCAGTCAAATGACTGAAACAAGTAAAAGAGTAAAAGAGTAAGAGTATATATATATATATATATATATATACACACACACAAACATATATAATATATATATATATATAATAGGCGCAGGAGTGGCTGTGTGGTAAGTAGCTTGTTTACCAACCACATGGTTCCGGGTTCAGTCCCACTGCGTGGCACCTTGGGCAAGTGTCTTGTACTATAGCCCCGGGCCGACCAAAGCCTTGTGAGTGGATTTGGTAGAGGGAAACTGAAAGAAGCCCGCCGTATATATGTATATATGCGTGTTTGTGTGTCTGTGTTTGTCCCCCTAGCATTGCTTGACAACCGATGCTGGTGTGTTTATGTCCCCGTCACTTAGCGGTTCGGCAAAAGAGACCGATAGAATAAGTACTGGGCTTACAAAAGAATAAGTCCCAGGGTCGAGTTACTCGATTAAAGGCGGTGCTCCAGCATGGCCGCAGTCAAATGACTGAAACAAGTAAAAGAGTAAGAGAGTAAAAGAGTATACGTGTGTGTGCTTGTGACCGTGTGCGCGCGAGCAGGTTTGTGTGCGTGTGTGTGTGTGTGTGTGTGTTTGTGTGTGGAAACAGAAACTCTGATCTTCCGGTGATCACAATGGCTTAAAAATCGACTTGAAAAACATTCCGTTTCAGAAACAATAACAATATGAACTCCACAACATGTACGTAGGACCTCTCTCTCATTCGTACACCATAAATCTACGGGAGCGGATGAAACATGGCGGCCGTCACAGACTAATAATTGATGGAAAATGTTTTGTAGAATTATATATAAGAAAAAAAATATTTTATCAAACACAGATAACTTTCTGCGAGGCAACTATATACTTTAGATATATTATTCTCCCCATTTTCTTTGACATACTATAATTCTATTTTAGTCTGACGCAAAATGTGTATAACGGTGATCTATTAGTTATAGAACGTATACATAATTCTTTTCCAAAGTAATTTCACATTTGTTCTTGAGTTTTGTGAACTAATTTAAAATACCATTAGTAATAAACAATTTTCTTCAATAAAATATTAAATGATAGGAAGATTTAAGTTGCACGAAAATATGGACAGTCTATAGAAGCTCTTAAAAACTATAATGTGAAATGTGTTTATATATAACAAAACAAACAATTTCATGATAAACAAATGCTAAACGTAGGCGACATCGTGCAGTGAAATCCCTGCAGCAGTACGCATAAAATGATTTAATGAAATTTTTTCATTCCACTATCACAAATTTGGCATCGATCCATTCCTCTAAATCTGTGCAGTCATGATTAGAAGACAAATTTAAAAAATAAGAAAAACATGTCTATTAGTAGAGAAATAGCAAATGATATTCTTCTGTCTACTTTTAAAGACATATTAAAGATTAATGGTAAACATCAATTTTATTGGAATATAATATTCTTTAAACCGGATTTGATAATATAAATGATGCAATTTTGGCGCTCCACAATTACATCATATATCCATGTAAAAAGTATGTAGTATATTAAAACCTGTAACAATATACACCCATATAGGACACGAGATGAGTTTTGAAACATAATAATAATAATAATAATAATAATAATAATAATAATAATAATAATGATAATAATATAATATAATATAATATAATTATATGTGCGTATATGTGTGCAGTGAGTGCCTTCATACGTATGATTGTGCGGTTGCTCGTGTGCATCTGTGCAATTGTCTCTGGAATTCTGCTGTACAGCTCGTTGGGTTCCTAATGGCAATAATACTTCTAGTCTTATACATATATACACAAGAACACATGCACGCTCACATATAAGCATTGCGAGGTTCTATTACATGTGTATATATCTATTAATGAATATTTCTGAAAGTAATTTTGTAGGCACGGTCACAATCGAAAAATATCACTGCATTCCTGAATCAATTTTTCTTCTCGTTCAAACCTATCTTGCTCGCTCCATATTATCTCTTAAATACTTGTGCTCTTTTCCACAAATTATCCTCTGTGAAAATTATTCCCCTCACACATATTCGCAACTACTACCTCTGTCATATATTCTTTATTTTTGCCATTTTCTCATAGACTGAATGTAAAAGGAAAATTATATTCTTTTATGAAGAAGAATTGTACGAAACGCTTGGAATTCCTGTAACCAGGATTTTGAGTTGAAGGCGAATCTTTTTGTGATCGTATATATGCGTGTTATATTTTTAGGTGCATATAGGTTTACTTAGAACAAGACTTAGAGATTCGATACATCAAAGGAAAAATTTTATATAGAGACTTAATCAAAGTCCAAAATTTTATAAAGCCTCTTAATCAATGTCCAAATCTAGCTCAAATTACATAATAATTATGAAATCTGATTATAAAAAATGGGTAGGTCAGGAGGCCTTTCATAATACCTCCGTTCGATTTTGTTCGAAAGGGATTACAAAATTAAGCTAAAACAGATTGGGGGACCAAAAAAGTAATTTATACATTACCATATGATATGCATCAAAAGTTACCTCATATTAACAAAGTTCCATTTTAAAACTTGGATATTGTTCTTCTAGAGAGGCAGTACTATGGTGATGTATGATGTTTTCAGACATGCCAGATAAATGCATTTTGATATCATTGATCTTACGTGACATTAAATGAAGTATCCTTCAAAATGAATAATATATTAATAATAATTGATAATATCAATTGAGGCCTAGGTAGTCATATATCGATTATTACAAAAGTAAATTACAAGAGTAACAAACAACACAATAATACACAGAGATACATAAATATACGTACTCGCGTAATAAGTTCTGGGATATCTATTTATCCTTACACACAGACGCCAACACATATGTATATGTACACACACACATACACACGCGCGAACGCACACACACATACACATGCGTACGCACATACATACACATATATAGATGCAGACGTGGCTGTGTGTGGTACGAAGATTGTTTTTTAACCCTACGGTTACAGGTTCAGTGCCACTGCGTAGAACTTTTGGCAAATTGTATTCTAACAAAGCCTCGAGCCGAGAGTATAGCACAATACATCTGCCGAAGGTGCCACGCAGTGCGACTGAACCCGGAACCATATGGTTTGGAAATAAACGTCTTACGATACAGCCACACACACACACACACATATATATATATATATATATATATATACATGCATGTGTGTGCGTGTGTAAGTATGCGTGTGTAAGTGTGCGTGTGTAAGTGTGCGTTTGTATGGTTATGTGTGTATGTGCATATATGTGTATATGTATTTACTTGTGGATTAACATTAATAAACACATCGACAAAATAAGGTGTATCTAAAAAACGTCCTTTTAAAAATAATGTCAGCATCCCAAAATACAGAGAACAAAGAAGCGATATGAATACATCTGAAAAATATCAGAGAATCCGAAAATCACAATAATCTCGAATATGACAATAAACATAAATCTGGAGATCAAAGTTAATCGATTGAGTTATTGGAATCGGGGATTCTTAAAAGAGTATCAGTACTCAAAGACAAGAATATATTCCAAAAATATTTTTCGAAACGATCAAAATATGTAGAAAAGGATAAGGAAAAGCGAACGGATATTTGAAAGCAAGTCAAACCTCAACATAGGGGGCTAGTAAATAAGCATAACGGTAAGTACAGAATTATATCTCTCGGCCTTCTGATTATGCACTGCGAAGCCAAACCAAGACCCTGCAAATACACAAGATGCTCTCGCTTCTTTCGGTAGTGCAGTGGCGTGTATGAAATATAGTTATGAGCAATTCATAACTAAGCTTTTTTCCCGGCATGCTAACGATCATGCCAGCTTGCTGCTTTAATGATGATGATAATAATGATGCGGACTAAACTTATTATGATGATGATGATGATGAGGAGGAGGAGGGGGAGGAGGGGGAGGAGGGGTATTCGTTATTTTATCGTCAATAAGTACCGATGAAAATATGGAGAAAAATACAAACACAATACAGTGGTGTTTACATTGAAGAAACAGTTCAGCAAAATTAAAGGATATTGAAATAAAAATTAGAAATTCAACAGGAACAATATATAAGAAAATGATGCATTCCCCAATAGTGGGAAAAACCATCTCGAATAATTCAAGGAAAGCCGCACGAAGGACTCAAATCAATCTGTCAATAATGCATTCACAGCTTGAACATTCTCTTCAAGTGGTATTTGAAGAATTTGCATTTATTTTGGCCAGAGTAGAACCTGCCTTTAGAAATGTTAAGATGAATCCACCAAAGAAATTATTGGCATGACCACTAGGGAGAGAAATCAGCTACCCTTCCATGGAAATTGGAGATATCAATTTTTCGAAAGATTCGTCTGAAAGTTAGATTTGTCCTGCAAACAAAATTACTTTTTCGATACATGTCCACAAACCAATAATGTTCTTTTTCCAGACCGTGTACGTATATAATGTATTTTGTTAGTGAAGTCATTTAAGGAAAAGAAAAGAAAAGAAAAAGTAAGGGAAACGGTCACGTTTCGTAGATTTGGTTTTCAAGAACTTCGATAAGACTTCTTATCGCTTCTTATCGCGTAACAGACACCCGTTCTGAGGAAAGCTATTTTTGATTATAAAATCTCCAGTATTTAACTAGTACAATCAATCTAGGATGTGTACAATAGGAATTTTACAATAAATATATTTCAACTCCGAACATAAACATGTAAACACTCATTAACTGCTATCTAATCACATAGCAGGTAAAAAATGAAAACAGTTATGAAAATTTGTATTATAGTTTGTTGTATTAAGCTTTTCATATTGTTTTATAAAGTAATTTATAGAATAATTAATTATATGTTATATAGCCACCGTGCACCAAGGCTCAGGTAGATGTAAGCATGTGTATACGATGAACTTTTACAACTAGCAAGGTTTCTTCGTCCCTACTATACAGAGCACTACAGAGATAGATTTAACAGTAAAACCAGGTAAGGTTAGACATAGACTGCATGTTTACACTGTAGTTCTTTGTACATTTTATTGCCTATTGGCCAATAAAATTACATGTCAGGGCATGAAATCTACATAAATGTACCCGGATTAAATATATGCTAGGATTAGTATATATAATATACAAAGTTTACTATTTTGGATTTTCGAAAGTGTGTTTGAAAATAGGTAACACGTAAAATTGTTTACAAAGAATCTTTAAATGCCCATTTGGCAGAGAGATAGAAGAATTTTTTTATTATATATTTGATCGGTTATTGATGACTATAGACATACATATTATTATTCCAAACCACTATACGGAAATATGTCAGAAATATTTCAGCTTCCGGCAAATATGGATAACGGAAATGTATTTGGAGGGAACATATTTACTGACAAGTAAGCAGAAAGCTTTTAAAACTTGCAACGTAAATATTTTAAATTGCTCCAGAGCTAATTTGTGCGTCAGCTTATTTGATGTAAAAATCAATCGATTTTGTGATCTTTTAGGAAATATCTGGAAATTGATGAAAGAGAATTTCCCTTATCTAGTTAAGTCAACACGGAATATTTGATTTAATGCCAGGAATAATACATACGATGTCCATGTGAGTATCAATCTTTCCAAATCTATATTTATGCAAGTGTTCACTTATATTTATATAGAGAGTGTGGGGGAGAGAGACAGAGTGAGTGTGTGAGAGAGGCACGTGTGTGTGTGGATGTGTGAGTTTGCGAGTACATAAAAAATGAATAAGTATATGTGTATGTATATATAATATATATATATATATATATAATATATATATATATATATATGTATATCTATCTGTCTATCTATCTATCTATCTATATCTATCTATCTATATCTATCTATCTATATCTATCTATCTATCTATATCTATCTATCTATATCTATCTATCTATATATATATATATATATGTATATCTATCTGTCTATCTATCTATCTATCTATCTATCTATCTATCTATCTATCTATCTACCTGTCCATCTGTATATCAATCAATCTATCTATCTATCTATCTATCTATCTATCTATCTATCTATCTATCTATCTATCTATCTATCTATCTATCTATCTATCTATCTATCTATCTATCTATCTATCTATCTATATATATATATATATATATATAGACATTTCCTTATGCATCAAAATATCTTTCTTTATCTAATCGTTTCTGAGTGTCTGTCACTCTCTCCATGTATGGGCGCCTATTCGTACTAAGTGCTTCATTTTAATTGTGTTCATGTGTTTGTTGTGTACAAGTAGTCGCTGAGTGTGTATCTATATGCATGTAAATACACATGCATCTATGTATGTACGAACGTATGCGTGTGTGATGCATCATAGCACATATGCATGTGTCTCTCTTTCTACATCCGATAATTCATCTTTTGTTAAATTTGAGCTGTTTGCCATTTTAGCATCTAATAGGTATGAGTAAAAATTGCCAACTATAAATTCATAACAAGATGGGCCTTCCATATCAATTAGCTTATGTCGTATTTATCTTTCACACAGTTCTACATAAAGTTCCCAGCCAATTTCTGGTATGGCTATAATACAACTTTCTTCATGTTTTCATGTTGATTGACAATGTAGATCAAAGCCTTAAATGAAAACAGTAAGTGAATATCTGATTATATGTGATCTTTGAATTAGCTAAAATATCGATATTGGACTGTAGCATAGACCTAATCATAGAAATATACACAATTTCTGTTGATTGACATTACAATCTATTTGATGGAGAAAATGGATCTGGCATACAATTATTTGATATCATATAGCGTTTGTGTGAGTGTCTACATATAATTGTACGTAATATAGGACGCACACATATCCCATTCGTATATATATATATATATATATATATATATATATATATATATAGATGTGTGTGTGTCTTTGTGTATGTGTGTGTGTATGCGTGTGTTTGTGTCTGTGTTATTATTCAGTTTTATCTCAAGATTTCTTGCCAATACAGAGAGAGCCGGTCTCTAAACTCGATCCAAGGTCGCTTCATTGGAATTTGAACATCTACCGTGTGTTTTTTTTTGTATGTATGTATGTGTGCATGTATGTGCATGTGCAGTATTCGGTGCATGCGCAGATTTGTATGTTTTGTTTTATGCATGTATTTTCATGCATATAGCTGCGTGTCTAGACATGTGCATCTATATTTAAATGATAAACTGGAATGTTTTACAAATGTTCACTGCTCAGTGGAGGCTTGGATCTGTGGTCGTCGAATCATTTTTGTCCTTTTTGGCTTTGAGAAACCCAATTTCTCAAGACTAGTTCTTAGGCAGTGTGCTACATATCTCAATGTCCCAATAATTACAGGTAAAAAACTGAAGTTGTAATATAAGTAGAGTAACGGTAGATTTCTCAATAGTTGAAAGTAGGTATTTTCTTTTTCACTGATCTTTAACTGTACGTTAACATCTGCTGGGCAACTGATTTCTACTATTTTACACATCCATGTATGTTCTTTACGACCATCCTTTCATCTGATGATATGTTACTGTAGCGTGGTGCGACTTCTTGGAACATGTATTCGAGATTATCAGACAAGGGATGCTGGTCAAGGGGCTGCTTTCCAAGTCTCATGATATCATCTGCCTCGTGACTTGGTCAGAGGATGCACTCCGACACTTAGTGGTTAAAAGATGTTGCCTAAGGAGCAAGATACGACATTGAAAGGCAGTTCGGATTGATGTTAAGACTCTGTTCCCTTGTTTTCATTTCGCGTAGAGGCGTTCTATGTCACAGCCTGGAAATATCAAGACCTACCTGGGCCTTGAGATTCACCCTCAATAGGCTTTACTCACTTCCGTGTCTCAGTTATATCACTGCAGTTGTAGCGTCCGGTAACATTTGGTAATCATCATCATTTGAAATTCCTTTACGTACATCCAAGTTGGATCTCCAAAATTCTGGCGGTTGTGTACAGCAGAGAATCTAAAAACCTTTTTATTAATTTTTCGTCCTAATCTTTTCTATTTCCGCATTTGAAATGTTTGCGCCCGGTTTATTTTCGGTGATTAAATCCATTCCTAATTAAGATACTTCTTTAATTTGTTGCTAGAATTCCTGCCATTAATCTCTTAAAATCGTTCCCATAGCCACTTTGTTTTTCTCTGCTACATGACAATTACTTTTCTTGCCGGAGTACCTGTAATTTGTCTACATTACATCGTGTTGAAATTCTGCTAAAACGTTCTCATGTTTTTATGCTCCCCCAACATATCGTTCGTGATTTATTTTACAGATTTCTCAATGATTTTTCTTCCCACAACGTCACTCGCTGTCTCTGTCATCATATATTTGTACTAGATATTATAAGCCAAAGACGTATTTTGTGAATGCCTAAAGATAGTTTTCATCCCAACGTATTGTTTTAATAAGAAATATTAAATTTCTAAATCTCTCGTAGAGATATGTACGGTAGTGGGGCGATAGACTGGTTGTCTACTGTCAATCTAACAAGAACGTGACAGTAGGGGGTGGTACCCCCCCTACTGTCACGTTCATGTATTGTTTTAAATTCACCAGAAATAAAAGTGTATTTATCTATAAAAATAAATGCCAAAAGTTAACCCCCTCGCTCACTATTCAATGACACTTCTACTCTTCTTGCTGGGGTGAGAGTAATATTATGCATTGAGACGGTGAGGTAGTAGATTGATAGTTGAGGTTGTAATGGGGTGATAGTAATAGCATGAGCTGTAGTTGTGATAGAGGCAGAGGCGACGGTGATGATGGTGGTGGTTGTAGCTTAGGCGATCAAGCATGACGGTGATAGTAAGGGGTGTGAAAGACAGTGGTAATGGTGGTGGGGGAGAAGGCGGCGAAGTCAAAGGTGTTGATATTGGTGGCATCGGAATTCTGAATGGCTTGTGTATGGCAGTCGTGTTAGCGATGGTGTTTGTACTGGTGATGGTGATGGTTGAAAATAATCAACAAAAAGAGAAAGAGAGAAATAAAGAGGTTAGGTAGAAAAAATTGTACTGATCACCGCTGCGAATGGGAAGACAAAAAATGTTGTTTATTATGAAGCTTCGCAATAAGTTCCAAGTCGACAAATTATATCAATGTCTTGAAGAAAATTGTTCATTGCTTGAAAAATATTGGTCAAGTTTAATAAAATTTAATGTTATCAATGCATGGTGTCATTATTGGGCTCAAGGCCCAATGAAGAGCCCTCCACATGAGTCATCTTAAAAGCCACCCTATATGGGCTAGTGTTTCTTAAAGTCGAATGTTCTCGAATTTTCTTTCTTTTTTTTTTTCTTTTGATAGAGTATTCTTCATAATTCCAGCCTGAAATATTTCTTGACAAACATAGACTTAACCAACACCTGCAAGTTCTTGTGAGGATTTTATATCTTACTAAAATTTCTTCATTTCCGAAATTTGTTTTGAGCAAATTGATGATAATTGTATAATATAATGTATCCTATGTACTGAGCCACCTACAAAATGTGTCCCTTATTATTTCATATGTTTAATGTTATTAAAGAAAATATTTTTGGCACAATGTAAATGGAATCGACTTGCCAAATGCCTATCACTTGTTTCACATGGAGTAGTTCCTCAGTTCTGATACCTAGTTCCAGTATTGCAACAATATGAATATTTGGTTTGCCTATTACAGATAATCTTCCCAAATTTATATTGTTTTCTGTATTTATGTAAACTAAATTATAATAATTAAATTGTTTTTTTTCCTACAATAAACCGACATGTCATAAGTGAGTTTCCATCTGTAAATCAGTTTATCCAGCAAAATTCCTTATAATTCCTTTCTAAATAATGGACTAGTTCCCTCACTAAATACACTCACACGAGTAGATTTTAGAAACTTTTGGAATATTCTCCAGGCAGCAAATGTGGGAAAATGAATAAGTGCACGCAATGGAAATAAGAATATAAAAAAAAGGTTCAGAAAAAAAGTGTCTATTGGCTTCAGAAAATACACAAATATCCCGTAACTTCATTTATTGCAATATTTTAATCCGAACGTCTGAATATATAAGCGTAAACTAATAACAATATATTGGAGATAATAAATAGTAGTAGCTCCTTTCTATAACAGCTATTAGTATTATATTAAAGAATACGCTAAAACCAAGTGTAATATATTGATTATTAGCTCTTAATAAATTATAAACTTATATTTGAGGGCTGTCTTGAACATAATCTCTTTTCACAAGATGTTAGTTATAATTCTCCTTACGTAATAAACCAACATAGAAAGTGTTTGATTCACCACAACACGTAAGATGAACAGCTGCAATTTCAATATCATTGTTATTCCGTTTCGATTCAAACCTCTCGATAACACATGGTTAGTTCTCATGGAACCAGAAGTAGTATTTTATTGTTCAGTTAAGTAGCACGGAATTGTGGTAAATCGTCATGAAAAGGATTATTCGCCATCGTCCAATTTACGTTTAATATATTTAATTTCTTTTATTACTTGTCTGAGCTGTAGCATTTACGCTATTTTGGCAGAGAAGCATGGAACTACCTATCAATATTCGCTCATCTCTCTATAATCCTTTCTATTTCCGCAGAAATATTAGTATTAGTTTCCATTTACTTATTATTATTATTATTATTATTATTATTATTATTATTATTATTATTTACTTTTAATCAGCATGTTTGTTGTAATCATTCGCCGAGACACACCCAGCGCTCTGGGGCTAGTGAAGGATAAGTGATGTTGCCGTATGACTGAAATCTTGAAAGAACGAAGTGGCAACGGCACTAGCGAAATATCTTCATGTAATTCAATACAGATTTAAATTGAAAGGGTTTTTTCTAAGAATGTGGGCAGTACTTATTATTAATATTATTATTATTATTATTATTATTATTATTATTATTATTATTATTATTATTATTATATGTTTGGCTTTTGCTTTGTATTTGTACAAGTTGGCTCCAAGTCTCACGCAGAGATCTCAAGGATAACAAGTTAGAAGTTCACGCTGGTGTTACGCCTAGGTTGTCATATATTTGGTTTTGCACATAGTATTGTTCTAGAGTGTTTAAGAAAACATAAGAAAATGAGTTTGCTTTAAAATTTGAGATTACATAGACAGTATTTTACGTAGGATGTGGGCAATTCCCATGAGCACTATCTTTTGAATTTCTGCCATTTTGGGGTTTCCTGGCATCTGATCTAGGTAGGAATCAGCCCCTTTTGTTATCATTCCTAGGACAACAGGTATTGTTTTAGTTTTGACGATCCATATTTTGCCAATTTCTATTTCAAGATCTTTATACTTGCTCAGTTTTTGGTCGGTCTTGACAGATACGTTTATGTTGATTGTGACAGTCATAACAATAATGAGGCATGTTTTTTGTCTGAAGCCTATTCGCATCTATCTTTCTGTCAGTTTGAATGAAGTTCCAGAGGAGTGAGATGTGATCATTTTCAAGCACTGGAGGTGGTTTGTGTTCCCACCAGTTTTTATTATGGGGCAGGTTCAGTTTTTTGCAAATTACCCAGTGAATATATTGTGCTGTTCTATAATGCCCGTTGCGATACTCTGTAGGCGCAACAAGATTGCACATGGAGAAAACATGATTAATGGTTTCATTTTGTTGTTGACATGCGCGACATGTTTGGTTACTGTATTTCTATAATATATTGCCCTAATATCTTGTAGGTAGGCGTTGATCTTGGGCTGCTATGATAAACCCTTCTGTTTCTGATTCTAAGCCAGAAGAATCTAACTATTAATGGGTAACGGCTTTTTCAACATCATTAGCGGAATTCCGTCTTTACATTCTGAGTTCAAATTCCGCTGAGGTTGTCATTGTCTATCATCCTTTCGGGGTCGCTAAATTAAATCCCATTGTAATACTGGTGTCGATATAATCGACTAGTCTCCTCCTCTCAAAATTTCATTATTGTGTATTTAGTAGAAATTATTAATATTATTGTCATTGGGTAATATTTCCCCCCACTATTTAAAAGTGCATTTTGTGTTAGAAAACAGAATAATGCGATAGATATCATGAGAGAAACTGTCATATTCGTTTTCGGTGCATATCATTAGTAGGAAAAAAATCACCGCCATCGCCACCGCCGAGACTACATGCTCATGTGATTTCGTCCTTCTCTGACCTATAGTCACTCGGACGCTGGAGGAAGCAGTGACATCCCCGCTAGCAATATACATAGAATCACAGTGTCTAATCAGGCATTGGTGTCGTGAATAGCCATTGGGTTTATTACAAATATCACGATTAGCGACAGATGAAGTGTTAATACCAAATATTAATATTTATCTCCACTTAAAAGTGAATGCTGTGTTGGAACACAGAATGCTGCACTGTGTTGTTCAATTCTAAAATTGTTAACGAAGCAATAAATGTGAAAGTAAAGGCGTTGAGCTAGCAGACACGTTAGCACGCCGGGGAAATGCTTTGCGGTATCTTGCCCGTCTTTACGTTCTGAGTTCGAATTCCATCGAGTTACACTTTGCCTTTCATTCTTTAGAGAAGGTTCGATGAATTAAGTACCAGTTCCATACTGGAGACAATCTAATCGACTGGTCTCCTCCCCAAAAATTTCTGGCCTAGTGCCTAGAGTAGAAAAGGATAAAATTGAGAATAGTATCAGTAATCAAATATGGAGTGGGAATTTTAGACTTGACCAAAACTGACTAACGGAAACTTGACAGAAAATTTAGAAAACTGTTGACAATGTATGGTGCCAAGCGTCCGAAATCTGATATTAACCGTTTGTACCTGAAGAGAGACCAGGTTGGAAGATTTTTAAAGGCTGTTGAATGGAACAAATGGAAAGAAGAAGCCTACTAAGATATTTACAGTACAATATACTTTTCTAATCTAGGCACAAGGCTCGAAATTTTGGGCGAGTGGGCCAGTCTATTAGAGCAACCTCAGTATGCAACTGGTACTTAATTTAACGACCTCGAAAGAATGAAAAGCACATTCGACCTCGGCTGAATTTGAACTCAGAACGTAAATACCACTAAGTATTTCGCTCGACATGCTATCCTTTCATATTTCTGTGTGTAGCCCACAAGGGGTTACACACAGAAGGGACAAACAAGGGCAGACAAACGTATTAAGTCGATTCTATCGACCTCAGAGCGTAAGTGGTACTGATTTAATCGACCCTGAAAGGATAAAAGGCAAAGTCGACCTCGGCGGAATTTGAACTCAGAACTTAGCGGCAGACGAAATACCTATTTTTTTACTACCCACAAGGGGCTAAACACAGAGTAGGCAAACAAGGATAGACAAACGGATTAAGCCGATTATATCGGCCCCAGAGCGTGACTGGTACTTAATTTATCGACCCATAAAGGATGAAAGACAAAGTCGACCTCGGCGGAACTTGAACTCAGAACGTAACGGCAGACGAAATACATCTACGCATTTCGCCCGTCGTGCTAACGTTTCTGCCAGCTCGCCGCTTTTTTACAGAACAATATAGAGAAATTATTAAAGGCAGTGAATAAGGTACAGTTGATAAAGTGTGGAATAGTAAAAAAAAAAGACAAGATTGAGATTCAAAGGGAACATGTTAAACAGATTGAAGAGTAACCTTTGCATGGTCAAATTTATCAGGAAGTTTATCGTACGCTGTGTGCCCCTATGGCTCTTTCCAAGTAGCTTCAGTTTCCTTTCAGAAATAATTCTGCTATTATACGGCTGTTTCTCTTTAACTTTGACATAAATAAAAGAGATTTATATCGCAACATATATCATAAATTTTCTCTCCTCTTTGCAAAGTGGGGGTTTACTGACCCTCGTTCTTCATCTACACTTTCAAAATTGCTCGTAATTCCTCTCCATCAAATATCTCAGCCGTGTATAAACAATTGAATATTACCTCTTTTATGAAACGTTCTGCGCATTGCTACGGTTTTTCTTCCCTTTTTATTTTCTATCAAACATCTTTATTTCATTCTTCTTGTATTTTCACAACCCCAGCGCTATAACTTACAGCGGTAAACGCCGATGAGACTTTGGAATATTTCAGATACGTTAAACTAATTTTGGATTATAATACAGGCTTCAATATCTTCAAGCATATTATCTTTATATTGTACTTTATTTCTTCATGCATGAAGTCGAGATCCAGTATGCCTAAAAATTAGAATCTGAAATCTGCTCTTAAGATTAGGTTATTCCATTAAAGCCTGCTATCTTCCTTCTCTTTCTGGATAATTTGCATGTTTAATTTACTTAAGTTTAATGCAATATCACAATGGCACACTTTTGAAATAAGGAGTAAGTCTCATTTTGGGGTCGATTATACTGACCTGTCCAGACATAATTCACACCTCGATTTATCGACGTTGATCGCGGTGCGATGGAAACTTTATTAAGAAATGTTGCGGAAACATAACATGTTGGATAATAATATGGAGGTTCCCGCTTACGTATAAGGAACATATCACGGGCATATGGTGTAGTGGTTAAGAGCGTTGGCTCCTAACCAGAAGATTCCAAGTTCGATTCCAGGCAGTGACCTGATTAACAATACCACCACTACTACTACTACTACTACTACTACTACTACTACTACTACTACTACTACTACTACTACTAATAATAATAATAATAATAATAATAATAATAATAATAATAATAAAATATAATAATGATATCGAAAAATGCCTTAGGAATGAAAACCCAGGTTCGAAATTTCCCCAGGAGACCTGATGAAGGCTGGAGAGTATATCAGCCGAAAAGGTGTATTAACAACATGCAAGCTCTGGACAAATATCCGTCAAATGTAAATAATGTTAGTAATATATCCTCTAAGATCACATGGCTCTTTTATTGCACCTGAATTACTAGCCTTATATTTGCGCTTGTGCTGGACAAATTAAAGCTTATGTTCCAGGTACGCGATCACTTTTCCGCATACATAGCCATCTATTCTCCAAATCGATTTCGGCTTCTGTATCCATATAAAATTGCCAATACATCCTTTTTTCTAATCATGTTATTTCGATTTCAGTCTGCTTCCTCTTCTCTTAATGAGACATTTACTTGCTATCCCCAATTATTATTATTTTTTTTTTAGTTTGTCTCAGGTTCGGTTTTATTCTGGTAGGGATTATATGGATAGCGGGTTAATACCTCTGATTTTATGCATCTGCAAGTTTTCATCAGCCTTTCAAGTGCTTAGGGCTCTCCTGATAATCCTTTTCGTTCCTAAGAGACAAACGTTCTGTAGGAGTTCTACCGGGTATTCTATTTTAATCTCCTTCAATCATTAGTCTATATCTTTAGTTACTATTCCCAACGCATCAATTATTATAGGCATGACCTTTACTGTTCGCATGCTCCATATTCATCCTATTTCAAATTTTATGGGATTGTATTCTTTTTGTTTTACTTCCTCTTTCTGTACACTCCAGGAATCAAACAGGCGTGTTGAATCGATAAGTAAGCAACTTCACTTTTCTTTATTTATGGTTGCAATAACTGCTCTATTGAATTCTAATTTCTTCTCCTTTTGAATTGGAAGGTCTCAAAAAATCTTGCATTTCTCCAACTCCAGGAGTCTTTTGACTCCATGATTGTATCATGTCTTTCCAGCTTCAAATCCCCACTTCTGGCAGACTTTCCAGTGTAAAACTTTTACAACCTGGTCGTACTTCTATTTCTTATATTCTTCCTGTGCCAATTTTGAACATTTTCCAAAAATGTATGCCACTGTCTCACTCCCAGTTCCACAGACTCTACATCTTTCTGACAGATTCTCTCCATACATATTCTTTAAGTTGTTACTTTTCATCGCTTGATCTTGGGCTGCTTCAATTAGGCTTTCTGATTTTCTTTTGGTTAATTGCCTTTTTTTAATCAAGCCCTAGAATTTCTTCTACTTACGTCTTTAGTGGCCCTCCAGAATTGGCAATGCAAAGTTTACTTTTCGATCTATCTGACGTGCTCTATTTGTATTTCATTTTTGTCCTTATTATTATCATCTATTCAGAAAGACACTCGAGTAGTTCTTAATTACCGGTTATACTTTACTTTAAAGCAGGCAACAACAAATCAACAAAGGTTTCTAGTGGTGCCTTCTGTGACTCAAAGAGACAATACTCTCCTTAGAATGTACACAACAATGATGTTTTCTTGATCACCCTGAGCCTGACAGCAGCTCTAATATTCTTAAAACTTTTTATAGCCCTCGAAAACTGCTACTAATGCACCAGTTACCAGCGATATCACCATTACTTCCACATGCCCCACATTTCACCCTCGGATCGCACGGTATTGCAATATCTATTATCTTTACTTCTTTTGCCTCTTTATGGATGAACACGATATATGGTCGTCTCTCTTCTATGACTTTGTCACACTGCATGTTAAAATTCCAGGGTATTGTTCGGCTCTCTCGAGGTTTGTTTTACCGCACAACAACCAGTGGTCATATCTGGCCACATTGTCGTGTCACCCTTTATATATACGATGTGCGAGCTTACAGCACTCACTAACAAAACGGCTTATACATTCTCCCTTCTCAGAAGACATTCTACACTCTGGTGAGTCAATACTTTTATCAATGTGATATTTGTAGTAGTTTGTTCTGAGAGTTTGTTCTTGAGCGCTGCACACTAATTTCTCAGTCAGCCCCTTTAAATCTCTTTTGTGCAGCCATTGCCACCTTCTAGACCAATCAATCACATCCTTATTCTTCAAGAACTGACTGTGCATCTTCTTGTCTTCCCATTTTTTCTTCATCTACTGCCACTAGTCTTTCTTACATTGTGTTTGGTTTACGACTTCTTTCACTTTTAAAGTTCCCTAAATTTTCACTGATTCAATTATTTCTTCTTTACTTCCCTTGACATATCAAGCCTAGCTATTCCTCTCTTCTCTTACACAACCTTCACAACACACCAATCCCCATCCTTCTTCTTTCCTCTTTACATACAATCTTGACACATCACTCTCGCGGCGTAGTTCCTTGCTCATTGTCATTAATTTACGTCTTCTACAGGATGTTTCTTGTAATTCATGCTTCTTCCAAGATACTGTTCCTGCCCCTTATATCATCAAAGCAACAGCCCAGATGATAATTGCTCTAATCTTATAGCGGTCATTTAGCTTCGATTGGAGCACAAGCCGCATCTCCTTAAATACTCTTTCCTGTACATTTCTTTCATCCTGTGCTCATTCATACGTATATCCTATCTCTCCGACTTCCTTTATAGCTTCACCACTTTTCAGCTTGATATCATGGTTTTTAGTGATTGTCCCCCTTTTGAGAATCATTATACCATATTTCTCGATCCCAAATTCCATGCCAATATCCTTGCTAGTCATCTGCACAATTGCCGTCAAACTCTGAATTTCTTTCTCAGTCTAAGCAAATAGCTTTAGGTCATCCATAAACCATACGTTGTTTTAGTGGCTGTATGTAGATAAAAAAAATAGGAGAAGGGACACACTGTCCCCTTTAAAGATTCCTCATTTGATATTTACCTCTCCCAGCTTATCTCCCCATGCTGTGAGTTCAGTTCGTCACGATGTCATTCAATTCTGTATGAACTTCAGGATAGTGTGTGAGACGTTAAGTAGTTTAAGGCATTCAATAATCCACGAGTGTGGGACCATGTCATGCTTTCCTGTAGTACACCCATGCCACCGCCAAATGTTTGTGTCTCTTCTTGCAATCAGACCAGATAGACTTATCGATTAGTAATTGATACTCCGTTCTTCTGCTCTTACGTTTTCACCCCTTTTTGTTCCACTGGTACAAGCTGCTTATCATCTAGGTACTTATAGATGCTGTTCGATATGATGCCTGTCATCAGTTTCCACATCAGTGGCAGACAATTTAACACGTCGAACAAGATGTTTCGCAATATTTCATCCATCTTCACGTCCAAAGTCCAGACTCCTAACACGCCTGAGTTCCATTTTACCGTTTATTGTTTTAAGATCAATGAAATGAGTACTATCTGAGTCCTGGGATCGATGAATTTGACTAGTCCCCTTCCCGCCCAAAGCCTATATTAAAAAGGATTACTTCAGAAATACATATTGCCATAATGTCAGGTTTAAAATAAAAATATATATTTTGCCATATTTAGGGCATATCTCTTTATTCTATGATTAGAATCCCGTTGAATCGATTTTGTGCTTTATTCTTACACGGTCCGTAAGTTAGATAGCAACCAAACTGAAAGGGGACTTCCACGGAGTGAGTTACATGATCTAGAGAAGTACACTTCATATGTCACTTGGTTTAAAATTCTCTGACACTCTTGTGTGTCTTCAACTCATGTGACCCCTCTCAGGGAGTATGCCCTTCAGTTACAGGAACCCTGAAAAAATTACGAATAATGCACATTCTTTTGCAACTAATGCGTATATGAAACTATGGAAAGTAAAAAATGTAATTACAACACAATGTTTTGAGAACGATGCATTAATATTTTGTTCGCCGTATTTGGGAATTTTCACAAAATCCTGGTGAATTCATGGTTCACATATTCTCATTGAAACCACCAAATTTTCAAGAAATAATGGCTTCTTAAGAAAACACTAGCGTTTATCCATAAATTGGTATACACACACAAACATACATGCAAACATACATACATATATAAATATATATATATATATATATATATATATTATATATATATATATATATATATATATTATATATATATTACACACATGTATTGATACATATATACGTATGTGTGTATTTACACACATTTATGTATACAATCTTACACACACACAAACACTCTCAGAAATATATATAACGGTTGAAAAGTAAATAATAGATTAGAAGCGAGCCAGTTAGTCTACGCTCTATAGTTTGTCTAATTCTTCGTTTAATTAACCTTGAGGTCGATTTTACTTTTCACCTGACCGATCTCGATAAAATTTGTAACTGCATTACAATAGAAATCATTAAGGGAAGAACATTTCCATAACAATTTTATTATTAATTTCTAGTTAATGATTACCGTTAACATATACAATTGATCTATTCTATAATCATCTCAAATTAATTAAAGTATATATCACATAGCTTAATATTGTTTGAATCCTCAGGTCAAATAAGGTGGTCTAGCGTAAAACGACAACCGTTGTTCTCTGGGGAAAACTTACTGATTTTACAATAAACGCTAAGATGCATTACTAAACTTCATAGCATGATATTAAGCATTGTAAATACGATTCTCTTCGAAACATCTAAGTATAGAGCAGAATGAGATAAATGTCTTAAAGGGTTGACATATTCATGAAATATCTGTAGGCATTAGGGCACAATAATATAATATAATAGCATATAACCTTTATATTAATGAATGCTGATGAAGCTCATTTATAATTCATTATTTGTAATTTCATTGGGTAATGTAAATTTTCCTTTGACATTTATAAATTAATGTTACCTGCACATCCTCAAAATTTCGGAGAAATGTTCTATTTTAATGGAGGAAATTATGATGGATGGTATAATATATCTCCGGAGAAGCGCATCGCAGAAAACAATTTATTTCATGAATGTACTTCTATCTACGACGGTATTAAAAGAACATATTCAGTTTGATTTTTGTTTTTATATTGTTGTTGGTTTCCTCATTTCTATGTGGGCAGAATTACTTATTCTTTCTCTCTCTCTCTCTCTCTCTCTCTCTCTCTCTCTCTCTCTCTGTCGCTTCCTCTCTCTCTCTCTCTCTCTCTCTCTCACACACACACACACAGAGTAAACACACACTCACACACAGAAATGCAGACACACGCACACAAAGACACAAACACACACAAACACACCATATAAATATACATACCATATACATAAATAATGAAAATGTTGATAGATTTATTGCTGTGTATATTTAACATGAAATAAGATTCCCAATTTACTCTCTCAACCAGCACCGCGATGTAATTGTCATTATACATTATATACCATTTGTGTGAAAGATCCTAAAATTAAAATTTCATTTTTAATTCACCAGAAGAAAACCGTTTTTTTTTTGTTACATGAGTAATCGATTGGTTCATTAATAGAAAAACACACCTGAAATAGATGTAGCGAATGACGTCTCTGTTATATATATATTATATATATATATATATATATTATATATATATATATATATATATATATTTATTTATTAATTAATGATTTTTTGGCTAATTTTGAAATTAAATCAGCAGTTTATATTTGCTGCTGAGAAGACCGCGCGATTGCGGTAAATTTTAAAAATTTTGAGCATATAGACTGGAGGCTTCCTTACCATCGCCTCGTGGAGATATACTCGTCATTGGCTTCTCTGCTGACTAGGCATGCCAGTAGTAAATAAATTTAATTTAATTTAATTAATTTGTTTACCAAAGTTTGCCGAAAGTATGCATAGATTAGAGATGAAAGGGGTAAACGTTTATATTTTTCTCTTTCAATTTCAGAATTACAACTATTAGCGGTTTGAGTTTGGCTGCTCTTTCTAGTGAGTCGAATATCCTATTACGGCCATTCCTTATATTGTTGAATGTATATCATATAGTCTTTGACTATCCTTTCTTTCTCGCTATAGAATGTCCTATTATGTCCATTCCTTATATTGTTGAATATATATATATATATATATATATATATATATATTATATATATATATATATTATATATATTATATATATTATATATATATATATATATACATACATACATACATACATACATACATACATACATACATATATATATATATACTTTATTAAAGCAGCAGCAAATAAAGCATATTACTCTACCACTGGTATTTGAGTACTCTTTTTTCCACCTTGTTTCACATTTATGTGTTTACTCCGGTTATATAATATATATATATATATATATATATATAATATATATATATATATATATATAATATATATATATATATATATATATGAGAAAACAACTTCTTACCCCAAATGGTTAGTAACATAGTCATAAGATATTTTTATAGCATTTTTTTAAAAAGTAACTTTTTAAAGAATTACTTGTACACTTCAAAAACTGTTTTAAGTACTCCTGATAGACATATACCCACTCCATCTACGCATTCATGACAATACACACGCACACACACATACACACACACATACACACGCACATAACCACGCACACTCATTCATACTGCCACACCACACCACCCATTTCACACTCGCTTCAGACTGCCTCTGCCTCTTATTCGCTATTGACACTTCCATCACGCACATATGAATATACGGGCGCACACCCCTCCACCCCACCTCACGCATTTACACATCTGTTTCTATAGCTGCTGACCTCTCAGAGTTTTTTTCTCACACATGCACACAGATCTTATCACTCACACACACGCACATTGCCACATCCACGCATTCACACATCTGTTGTGCATAAGCGGGAAAGAACATTACAGCCTGACTAGTTTCCTATGCTTCGACTATACAGAATGTAAGATATTTTTAGCATTCTAGGATATTTTCATGAACCTTGCGACTGTATGGACTAATAAACCCACTATTCCAAAAAGCTGCTGCACGGGACTATCCCGCAATCATTATTAGTCCCTTGGGATCTTTTCGGTTTGAACGGCAGTTTTTCTAGCGGTGTTATATGAAATTGTCACCCATAATTATGACCCTAGTATCGATCTATTGCATTTCAATCTGTTTTAAGGTTAGATTTAGTTAGGGTTAGGGGTGGGGGAAGGGTATCTTTTCTCTTCACAAATATAAAAAAAACCAATCTGTTTCTTAAACGAGGGACATATTCATACGGCACAGAATGATTTTTAACTCAATAGACGTCACTGATTGGCTGAAATTGCAGAAATTGAAGAAAAAACAACAAAAAACTTACAAACTATAGAATTTACTCAATAAAGCCAAGAGAAAGAGATGTTTTGTAAACACATTCTACCAGTATACGAAGTTTAAATTTTTTTAGTTACCTAGAAATTATGTTAAAAACTGACGTTCAAACCGAAACGATCCGTCCCTTGTCATGTGGAAATGAAATCTGCGTGATAAGATGGGCAACGAGATATTTCTAATATATGAATTGGTTTGAAGTGAAATACACATGAATTCAATCCAGCGATAAGGAAACCGAGAAACCTTGTGCAAGAGGTTCTGTTGTGGTTGGACTCAGTAGTACAATTTGTAAATTATCGGCCAACCACAAGGCAATTCAGACTGGCATTACATTGGGGTATAATATTTAGAAAATCCTAAAATTTAAATTTTATTTTTAATTCACCGGAAGAAAACCGTGTTTTTTTTGTATGGGGAAATCGATTGGTTCATCAACAGAAAAACACGTCTGAAATAGATGCAGTGAATGCCATCTGTATTATATATATATATATATAAAACAAACAAATCATCTCGAAGATTGAATCACCCCAGAGAGCACTCACTAAACGAATTGAAGGCATGAGTGATCTCGATTACTGGGACCGCCTTAAAGCCTTGAAACTCTACTCCCTCTACAACGCCCCCGTCCATATGCCCCGGAATCTTCTTAGACGACATGTGGCCAATGTAGTTCACTCTAATAAACTATCATCACTCGGAACATATATTGTTAGAGCCAGAACGGATGCTAAAGTCTAATTATGGTAGTCCTTGTTGCAGAGACCATTAATCATCAATGAGTATTCATTCAGCACAAGAATAATCTTTTTCAGAACATTCTTCATGTCATAGCCAACACACGAATGGTTTGTTGCTTCACTGTTACAAAAGTGACTTTCATAGCCAAAACACCGTAACAAAATGCATAGATGTTGATGTAAAAAAAACATTCACCTTGTTCATGTTTGTGTTGAAACTGTAAGCAAAAAAAAAAAAAATACCAATGAAATAGCGAATGGAAAAACAAAGTCTATATTTCTATGTTTGGTTAATTATTGGAAGCTGCAGGGTGATCGAATGAAGCCATGTTATACATTTTTATTGTACAAATAAAATTTTTTAACTTTATCATCCTTTCTGACTTTAACTATATAAGTACCGAGTGATGATAATTTATTACAGTGAACTACATTGGTCACATGCTGTCTCTGAAGATTCCAAGGCATATGGACGGGGTTGTGAAAAACAAGATATTTATGTTATACAATATATCCAGTGGACGTTTTATGTTAGTAACTAGTCTGACATCGTACGAAAGAAAATGTTTAAACGGATACCCTGTGAATTATAGGAGAAAGAAGGACCCTTAAGCATGGGTGTCGCAGAATTATGCAGCAGGAAAACTTAAGTTGAGAGCTAGAAATAAATTGAGGAAGAAAGAAAATGATTGCACAAGCCAATCTGCTGACTGTTTCATTTATATTGTATTGTATCGCTTTCGTTATTTGGATCTTATTTAGAAAAGGGAATCTTGGCGGATGAGCGTGATTAAAAACTGTTGTATAAATTTTATATTTTCTAAGTTCTCTGTCTTATGGGACTTTATAAAATATTCCATTTCAGATAGATTCGTTTATTTTATCAGTCTATAGGGATATAAAATATTGAAGCATGTGAATGTCAGAATGTAATCATAGATTCCTGATACGAGAATATAGAGAAGAAAACTGGAAATACGTTTGTAAGTCCCTATTCTCCATTTCGTTTATTATTTTATATCTGCTGTGTTCGCAAGTCTTTATTAAACTTGTCAAGCCGTACCCGCACATGCACACACATCATGCATTATTTTAAACGTTATAAACGTGGGACTACCTGTCAACTGCTCAATTGTTTCAATAAATTTGCCTGCATCCTCAAAGGTAAAAAACTTAATATATTATGAACACTGTAGCAATAAGAGTATTAATATGACAAAGGAATAAACATGGTGGCACTCTCAGTTGACTGGGGTCTCTAATAAGAAAACATGATCGATCGCAGTTCCATGGCAAGTGACAACAATACTTGACAGATAAAATGACACAGGGAGAGAAAAAATATGGTCAAAGAAAGGAGACGAAATTGGATTTCTTTGAAAACCATCTTTACTTCGCATTTTACAACGTGTGTAATCAATCTCCAGCTCTCTTGAACGATTAAGAAAGAAAGAAAGAAATATGAGAAATGTCATTTATTACTCAATTTCCAAACACAGAATTGTATAGAATGATTACTAAATGCTTCAGTTGTAGACATTATTTACATAATATACGCTATGAAGATTACTACTCCAATAATTTTAAGATAATTAATATAGCCTCAGGTAAACTACTTGTAATTCAACTAGAACAGACATTTACAATTATGACTATCACTTTCTAGTTTTAAATTTAATTCTTTAATATCAATGATATTGGCGTCGATATTCAGTTTTATTCTTATATAAACGGGTACAAACGAAAAAAGAAGACAAAAATAAACATACGAGTACAGAAACATATTTACCGTGCCTGTTTTAATATGAGTGTATTGTTGGTTTGATGTAGTTTGTAAAGCAAAAGGATAAAAGTGTTCGATAGTAATTTGATGTTAGAAGTGTACAGAGTTCTTAAAGCGGTTCAACTTCAATGAGCGCGAATGATAATCTGTTATCTTTTATATCTTATTTGTTTTAGTCATTCGACTGCGGCCATGCTGGAACACCACATTGAAGAATTCATAGTCGAATGCATCGACCCTAGTGATTTTCGTTTTAAGCCTGGGGACATAAAGGTGGAGAGGGAACAAAGACACACACACACACACACACACACACATATATATATATATATATATTATATATATATATATATAATATATATATATATATATATATATATATATATATATATATATACACGACAGGCATCTTTGAGTTTCAGTCTACCATACCCACCCACAAAACTTTGGTCGGCCTGAGGCTATAGTAGAAGACATCTACCCAAACCATATGGCTGGGGGAGAAGCTACTTACAACACAGCTACATCTGCACTTCTGTATATTTTTTGGCTTGATTTTGTTTAGCTAACTGGAATTGTACTCTTCGAGTTTATTACCATATTTACATCCCAGCAACTGTTTGAAAGTCAGTGAGAGAGTGCGCTAAAATGTCATCACCGTGTATTCCCAGTTGGCGTTGCTGCGGGCCTCACAAAATAAATGTGTTCTCGGGATTCGTAGGTCATAAATTGTGAAGATCATACGATGAAATGTTATTTACAATTGATTGTTTATGTTACACATGAGATTGGCATCGAACAATTGGATGAGACTTGAATACTGCGATGTGAAATATATTAAAAGTATACACGTTCAAAATTACTTTAGTTTATTGTATGTTCAGTGTATCTAATATTAGAAGATGAGATGTATTGCGATTGATAAATAAAAAGGGAAAAAATAAGTGTGAAGCAGTACTTTCCTGCAATATTGTGATCGGTTTAATTACATTTGACTATTACCGGTTGTAGAGTAGATAAGAAGTGAACGACAGACAAGGGCAGTTTGTGTGTATTTAATGTTTTCTTTATAACAGCGGTATGTCAGTGCATTATTACATTTGTCCGGAAACGACGTTCAAGTTGGCTGGTTTCATCGAACAGCAATATTATATGCTTCTTATTGGAGTTGTTTAGATTATGTACCTTTGATGATGTTATTAGGCGAAAGTCTGCTGAAAATATAACAAACTATTCACCCGAAATCAGCTATTTTATCTTACTCAACTGATGCATAAAGTCGCCCTTAAGTTAATGATATTGGATGGAGGTGTATACTGTTGGATAAGTAGCTCTCAGTTCAGTTCACAATGAAATGTAGTGCTTTATTGTCGTATATCGAGCATTATTCGTATGGTAGTCGACACACTACTCTACCTTGAAATTTCATTCTAAAATCCACCTAAGATGTATCACAATATACTCTAATGTATGCTGGGCATATCGAAGACGGTCATCTGATATAAGAAACCACCAGAAACATATCGAGTTGTAATTGTATAAAACAACAAACATTACTTCCTTCATCAATTTCATATTTGTATTGTTATTGACATTACATATATGAAAAGAATAATCAAATCGGCGGAACTTCAATTGAGAATTGAACAGAAGTTACCTAAATCCTGCAAGAAATGAATGCACTTGCATAGAATTATGCAGATTATTGCCTTCAAGTGATTCTTATACGGCGTTATAGGTTCCCTGAAAGCGGATACATGTGATAATTAGTTGAGGTAATACGACATAATTGAAATTTAATTCCATAGACCTCGAAATTACTAATCCATATGAATAATATGTAGATGTATAAATATATACACACATACATATACATTATATATATATGTACATATATATATATATATGTACATATATATATATATATATATATATATATATATATATAATATAAATTATATATATATATATGCATATATGTGTACATGATCTCACAAACAGTAAACAACATGAGATACGAAAACAATTGAGTTGAATATGCAAACAACGAGAGAAACAAATGGAAAATAGGACAAGTAACATAAAGAACAACCCTTCATCAGAAGCTGGCTGCCTATCTACCTCTCATTTTGAGCATTGAACGACAATATGAGTCTTCGAAGGTAGTCGCTTCTCGAATAGAAAATCAAATTTGGGATTTATGGGTGTGGTGGGGGACAAAGTTGGAACCAAAAACGGGATAATGGAGACATATAAGGAAACCAAACGAAAAAAATTAAGAAGGGTGGTTAGACTAGAACGAGCGTAAAATAGCGAACGCTGGAGAAATATTTTCTTTGACAAGAGAAAAGATAGAAGAGAGAGATAGATAGGATACGTTCAGCCCCTAGGACAGCCCCGAAAGAAAAGAAAGATGAACACGTGAGGAAAAGAAAGATGGACGATGGTCACATGTAAAGAACGAGAGAGAATGAAAGAGCAAGAGGGAGAGAGACAGATAGAAAACGGTGAAGGGGAGAGAAACAGAATTGGAGAGAGGATGAGAGAGAAAACGATAGGGGCGAGAGGAGCATAGAGTAGAGTAGGATCAAAACGATTAAGATCAGCTTACTTGGAAATGGATGCGTTTCGTTCAATCAAATAAGAATATGCATATATATATATATACTCTTTTACTCTTTTACTCTTTTACTTGTTTCAGTCATTTGACTGCGGCCATGCTGGAGCACCGCCTTTAATCGAGCAACTCGACCCCGGAACTTATTCTTTTGTAAGCCCAGTACTTATTCTATCGGTCTCTTTTTGCCGAACCGCTAAGTGACGGGGACATAAACACACCAGCATCGGTTGTCAACCAATGCCAGAGGGACAAACACAGACACACAAACACACACATGCATACATATATATACATATACATATATACGACGGGCTTCTTTCAGTTTCCGTCTACCAAATTCACTCACAAGGCTTTGGTTGGCCCGAGGCTATAGTAGAAGACACTTGCTCAAGGTGCCACGCAGTGGGACTGAACCCGGAACCATGTGGTTGGTAGACAAGCTACTTACCACACAGCCACTCCTGCGCCCATATATATAAATATATATATGCATATATTGGTAAAGGACGTGAAACATAAGTATCACTAACATCATAAATAATAATGTTATCAATAGAGCGGCTAGCAGGTTTAGACATCGGTAGGTAAGATATAAATAAAATACAGACGGTTATTGAAATACCACTTGCTATGAGCAGAGCAATCGCTTAAGCTACAATTTACTCACTACAAAAATACAATCGGTGGATGTAATAAATATAGGAGAGACCAGGTTGCTTTGGAGCACATAAGTAAGCATTTGTATATTTCAGGATCTATAGATTTCGCTTCGTGTATGTAAAAGATTGTTACACTCATCAGCTGGACCCAACATATAATCAGCTATTTTTTAAATATTCATCGCATTACACCGTGTGCATATAAACATGCATGCATATATACATGCCATCATTTATTAATGGTATTGGGTAATGCCTTTGATTAGTATTGATCAGAGTAGAGGACAGTCCGATGAACGGCAACGGGAAACTCAGAGTAACAGGTTTTGTTGAATTTTCTGGTGCTTTAAATAAAGCATATTACTCTACCACGGGTATTTGAGTAGTCTTTTTTCCACCCTGTTTCATATTATGTGTTTACTCTGGTATATAATATAATATTATATATATATATATATATATATATATATATATATATTATATATATATAGTGAGAGCGAGGAGAGAGAGAGAGATACACCTCTATGTGTGCCTCCATGTGTGTATGTGTGAGTGTGTGTATTTCTTGGACACTGCTTCTCTCACTGAACTTCCAACGTTTTCTCTGATCTTATCATCTTCCTTGCATATATTCCTCCACGGAAACATTTCACTTGCAGCAGCAGCCCATTCTTTTTGCACCCTCTTTTGTATTCGACACTTCCATGCCTTTCTTACACACAGTAAGATAGCACATACACAGGCGCGCGCGCACTGACACACACCATCTTACAGTACCACCAACCCACTAAACTAAAACCTGCAAATTGGAATCAGTTAGGTGCATCCACATACCTCAGATGTACAAACAACGCTCACCTCGTACTCTTAGATCTCAAGGCGGTTCAGTTCATGTATTTGCTCATAAACTACTGCCCCTCCACCCTTATTAGCTCACCTATAGAACTCAATTCCGAGCTGATCTATAACAAGTAGTGTTTTACCCCCTCATATTATGCGCCTCTCCGACTTCCGATAACAAAGAAAACTCGGAAACATGAAGACTAATTCCCTTCTTTTTAACTTTTAAGTATTCGCCGAAGCCTCTCCCTCCTGTT